>NC_072053.1:8980101-9145101 GCF_027791375.1 Indicator indicator | reverse complement strand
TAAAGAGATAATTACACATCCCTATAATTTAAAGTAGTGAGGTAATCCACTTGGTTTTGTTAATCAATATTCCTGTAATTGATCGCTTAACTGGATAATCCTCTGAAGATCAGGATTTCCATCTGATCTCACTGAAGTCAGGAATCTGGTTTTCTGTAAGTAATTTCTGTCTTAGTCTAATCATCTGAACTTTTGCCAAGGAAACCCTAAGATTTATAGCTATGACTCCATGATTCAATATATCTTTTTAGAAATTAGGCAAGAATTAAAAAACTGTGGTATGTCAGTATTTGCATCTATCGTTTCTTTCTCATAATAGTAGTTACTGTTTCAGACTACTAAGTTTTGGTAGTTTTATTAATTCATTTATTTATTCATATGATATTCTTATTTTAAAAATATTGTTACTATTGTATTCTCAGCCCTGCATCTGACATGAAAAGTGTGTAGTTATGACAGGCATATGTATTACCAATTTGCATGCAAATATATATTTATGTATTTTATATCATGATTGTTGTTTTAAATTGTAATATGCCTACTCTTCTGCTTAGAAAAATATCACAGTCCAAACTATTGCATATTGTAAATGAGAAATGGTTTGCCAGATGGTTTTCTGTTATCTGGAGCAGTATACATTTAATAGAAAGGAATGGTGTCTTGAAGGGTCAAACCCCAAAACATGCCCTAACCCAAACAATAGGCTAAGCACCTGCAAATGTGCTAACCTGGACACAACCTGAGGTCCAGATGGTCCAGGCAAATGTGTAGCATGTGTAACTAACTTTGTAGCACACTTGTGAACTGTGTGTGTCCCTGGCCATGTTTGGATATGTCCCATCCTATAGGCTAATCTCTCAGGTGTCTCAGTTACCAAAGGACATTAATTGTCTTCAGACAGTATTTAAACCATCTGAGATGGCTTAAATTTGCCTTGTTCTTACCACAAAAGAGACAAGAGCCAAATGCTGCTGAAGTTGCAGCTGAATGGCTTGCCCTAGCAGGCGAACTACACTCAGGCCTTGCACCTGCACCAAGGCAGAAAGAGGAAAATCTCCAAGAGAACTGAATCCCAGAAGAGCCACAGAAAGGCTACAGCCTGGTGACAGAGCACACAAGAGAGAGAGGCCCCCTATCCCTCTCCAAGCCAGGGGTAAGCTCCAGACTGTGAACTGGGCCAAAGAAGAGAGAGGACCCTTAGCCCTCTCCAAGGCAAGAGCTGCCCAAATTGTAGTCACAGAACCTGGGAAGATACTGGACAGAGGAGCAAGCCATTAGTACCCAGCTAATCTGCTACAGAAATTTGTGGGAAACTGCAGACGACAGCACTTTTGTTTGTAATTTGAATCACTGTATCAGAAAGTCTTAGATTTGTGCTTAAATCATTCAATTGTCTTCATATGTGGAATGTAATACCCCAAAACGAATAATAGAATCTGTAAATATACTTTGCAAATAAGTTATGGTGGTGTTTGAAGATACTGCCACTCAAAATATTAAATAGTAAAATATATAAATATATATATATTTTATTACCAATGGCTAACTAGAGTTCTTTCTGTAGAATTCAGGAAGAAAAGGAATGTCTACTAGCTATGGAAGAAGGGGCAGGAAACTCAGGAAGAGAACAAGGCTCTTGCAAAGATATATAGGGAGAAAATTAGATAGGCCAAAAATTCAACTAGAACTCAATCTGGCCAGTGTCAATAAAGATAACAAAAAGTGGTTTTATAAGTATGTTAACAGTAAAAGAAGAGCTAGGGAGAACCTCCATCCACTACTGGGTGAAGGAGGGAACCTGGTGACCAAAGACAAGGAAAAGGGTGAGCTGCAAAATGACAAATTTTCCTCCGTATTTGTCATTGACACCTGTTGCTCCATGAGGGTTCAGCCTCTGAAACTGTAAGACAGGGATGAGGAGCAGAAGGCAGCTGCCACAATACAGGAGGAAATGGTCTCTTAGATGTGCACATGTCTGTGGGACTGGATGGGATCCACCCAGTGGTACTTAGGGAATTGGGAGATGTGCTCACCAAGCCACTCACCATTATTTGTCAACAGTCAATGGCTAACTGGGGAGGTCCCAGTTGACTGGAGGCTGGCAAAGGTGATGTCCATCTACAAGAAGGGCCAGAAGGATGGTCCAGGGAACTACTACAGGCCTGTCAGTCTGACCTTGGTGACAGGAAAAGGTCATGGAGTAGGTCATCCTGAGTGTCATTGGATGGTACATACAAGACAGCCAGGTGATTAGGCTCAGTAAGCATGGTTTTATGAATGGCAGGTCCTGCTTGACTAATCTGATCTCCTTCTACAATAAGGTTGCCTGCCTAGTGGATGAGGAAAGGGCTGTGAACATTGTCTATCTGGACTTTAGTAAAGCCTTTGACGCTGTCTCCCACATCATTCTCCTTCAGAAACTCACGGCACAAGGTTTGGATAAGTGCACTCTGCACTGGATGAAAAAAACTAGTGTATGTCCAGGCCCAAAGAGTGGTGGTGAATGAAATTACATCTGGCTGTGATCCAGTCACTTGTGTCCACCAGGGTTCAGTTGTTGTAGTAGTTTTAGACTATGCCTTTAAAGTTTTTCACATATCTTGAGCAGAAAGTAGTAAAAATGTAAATAAATCGTTATTGGGTGTAAAAAGGAAAATAATGATTATTTTAAACAATTCCATTAGAGAGATATCTACCATAAGATTTGGTTCCTAAAATAATTTTTCTCTCTTCTTGCTTCAGGCTGGGAGATACTGTGTGCTTCTGCTGGCTTCTGCTTGACCTTGGCTGAATTGTTTTGTCAGGTACTAACTTTCCTGCTTCTCTCTCTTCCCTTGTGTACACGGGGGTAAAGAGGAGACAGGGATGGAGAAACCATTGCAGCTCTTTGACTAGGGGGTCCTTGAGCTGTTTGTTAATTGTAAATATCTGTAAATACTGTATATTTTGTACATATTTATTGCATTTCATTGTAGATTGTAGTTTGGCTTGTAAATACAGCTTCCATTTGCTTCCACCTGGGCTAGTCTGGCAAAGTTAATGTGGGGGGGGGGGATTTTAAACCCACCACACCTGCCCTCTTTAACAACTTTATCAATAATCTGTATGAGGGGAGTTAGTGCATGCTCAGTAAGTTTGCAGATGACACCAAGCTGCGTGGTTGTGTTGATGTGCTAGAGGGTAGGGAGGGTTTACAGCAGGATCTGGACAGATGACACTGATGGGCCAAGGTTAGTTGTAAGAAGTTCAACAAAGCCAAGTGCCAGGTCCTCCACATGTGTCATAACAACCCCATGAAAAGTTGTAGAGTTGAGGATGTGTGGTTGGAAAACAACAACTTAGAGAGGGACCTGGTTGATAGCTGACTAAACATGAGTCAGCAGTGTGGCCAAGAAAGCCAATGGCATCCTGGCTTGGTCATGGGCAGGAACAGGGAGGTGATCATCCTCTTCTACTCAGCACTGGCGAAGCCACACCTTGAGTATTGTGTAAGTTCTGGAGCCCTCACTACAGGAAGGATATTGAAGTGCTGGAGCATGTCCAGAGAACAGCAATGAGGCTGGTGAAGGGCCTGGAGCACATGACTTAAGAGGTGCATGTGAAGGAGCTGTAGTTCATTTTAGAGAAGAATAGGTTGAGGGACAACTTCATTGCTCTCTACAACTACCTGAAGGGAGGTTGGAGTGAGGAGGTCACCATCCTCTTCTCCTTGAAGGCAATTTACAGGACTAAAGGAAATGGTCACAAGCTACAACACGGGATGTTTAGGGTGGATATTAGGAAACACTTTTTAACAAAAGGGTTATCAACCATTGGAATGGTCTGCCCAGGACGGTGTTGGAGTCACCATCTGTGGGAATGTTCAAGAGGCTTTTGGACTTGGCAGTTAGGGACACGGGTTTATTATTAACTCTACAGTACTGGGTCAAAGGTTGGGCTGGGTGACTTTCAAGGCCTCTTCCAACTGTATGATCTTCTATATATAAAGACAAAAATTTTCTAAAAACAGTAAAAATAAAAATTTAAAATAAAACCTTCAACATCTTAAAGAATGCTAAGCGATGGAAATAACATAAAGTGAAACTTGAAAAAGCACAAGCAGCTCCTATGAGTATCCTGTAATAATTCATGTATTTTCTTGTTTCAGTTTTTAGATAATTAGCTAGTAGCAAAGGAATAATCATGTTGTGTGAAACATTGTGAATCTAATTTCACAATGAAAGCTGTACAGTGTATCTATTGTGATTTTAAAGGGCAACCATAATCTCTTAAGGGACTGGATCAAAAGGAATTTCATGACCACATTACAATGTTTTATTTTCTTCTATATCAATATCTGTCCAAACTTTTGTCATTTTAAAAGTAATGATGCAAAAATATTTGTTTATTTAAAGGTTAATTTTGCATGTCTAGCATAATTTTGATGAGTGAAATGATCAGGCAATTAGCTATCATTTTGAAGGAAATATATTTCAGTAGTAATAATGTTTCTGATGGCTTTAAGTGAGTCTATTCCCCTGAGTATTAAAGTTCAGTTCTTGTGCACATTTCAAGGTCAGAAATTCCATTGCTCTGAATAGTGAATAGTGTCCTGATGATCGAAAAAGAATTAGAAAAGAAAGAAAGGAATCTCTGTTTTCTACAAGCAATAATGTAAAGACAAACAAAAAGTACAAAAGAGAACCATGGAGTCCTAGACTATAACAGTTAAGCTGAATTTTCACATTCCTTTCTTTTCCCACATGTGGCTTTGTGACTATAGTCTTTCTATCTTGATGTCACCAGCATTTTAAATAACATCTATCAGCAGACAGTTCATAGCAAGCTCCAGAATGAAAGTAGTTTCAAAGTTGTGCTAGACCCCTGCCCATGTTTTGAAGCACATTTGTTAAGTGATGATGTATGCTTAGGCGATAAGGACCTCACGCCCGGGGAGGCAGCTTCAGCAGACAGTTGTCATGGTGTTATTTTCCACGGACAAGTTCCTTGTTCAAGTTAAAATGTCATGTCTCTGTAGTCTTAAGGGAGGGCAGGGGACACGTGTCTGAGCAATATGCTGCAGTGGGGTGGAAATCTCATTTGTCTGAAGCCTGACATGCATATTGTTAACTCTTTAAATGTCATTGCACCCTCCAAAAGGTAGGTAATTCCTCTGTGTTTATTGAGCACACTAGAGAAGAGCCATCTCTCAATTATCTCTATGTTTGCAGAGATTGGGTGCTTTCTGTATGTTTATTCCACTCTTGGGAGATTAAAAAAAAAAAAAAAAAAAAAAAAAAAAAAAAAAAAAAAGCTGTTCCTGGACTGATGGGAACAGGACTGATTCCGATTCTGCTCAATTTGGCATAATTTAGTTCTACATATAAAAATAAATTCTGCAAAAACCATATTTGGTCCCAAAACCAGTGTCTCTATTCAGAGATCCTTCATTCTGATTGAACGTCCAAGAGTGTTTTACTCTGGCTAACAGGTAGTCAGTGCAGTGAAATAATCCAACAACTGAGGGTTTAATAGGAATATATCATCAGATTTCAGTCTTTATTACAGAGAATTCCTCAGTAACCTGATTAGATCCCTGTGAGGAAGAAAGACACCACAGTTGTGGGAGGAGACATGGGAAAAAAAGATAGATAACATCCAAAATTTCTTTTTAAAAAATTAATAGATAATCTAACCAGTTTCATCATGGAAGAAAGGAACAAGTGAAGAACCTACCCATTAAGAATGTGTTTCACATGAAAAAAAAATTCTCATTGTCTTTACCCAGTGATATAAATTATTTTTGTCATGAAAATAATGAAAGTGCAAATATAATATTTTAATAATAAAGTATTTTAATATCCTGGTGGTAGTATTTTTTATTACAAAACTAAAAACCAAACAAGAAAAGAAAAAACCAAGAAATCTGTTATTAAAAGCATATGATTCTTATACTTCTATGAACAAGAATTTGATTATTTTTTCATTCTCTATATTTTATGAAGTAATAGGATCTCACATTTTCTTTCTTTTTTAAAAGATAATTATCCAACATTACACAGCATTCCATCTCTATGTGGGACTGTCAATACGACGGTGTAGCTTTCTGGAGCTTTTAACGAAGGACTCTCCTATGCAGATTCCATGGGTAAACTGTGGCTCAACGGCCTTTCCAGATGCTGGCTTCCTTCTGTACTGCAGAGGCCACTGCTATGATTGCAAACAGAACTTGAATAAAGGAGTATCAAGAAGCTTGATAGCTACAGAGCTTGGTAGAAAAGACAGTGACTGGTTTATGAGTTGGGGTAATGCTTGTAGGTTTCTCAAGGCTGGATTTGGACAATGGGCAATCTTGTCAATAGGCAGCTTTAGCCTATAGAAAGTGTGAAGATAGAATTGTGCCCTTACTAGGCAGTCGCAAGAGCATCCCATGTAATAGGTGCATGTAGTTGTTTACCCCTTAGAAGGCAGGTTGGGGTTGTTTATGCCACCTCACTGGCACCTGGGCATTTGTCCTCTTCAACTCTGGCCTGAATACCCATTCTGGAAAGGAAGGTAGAAGAGTTAATGTGCCCAAAGATGTTGGGACAAGTTTACAGTATTTGGGACATAATCCTGGATATATGATGCCTTCAGCAGAGTTGTTCAAGTTACATTTGCATGATCATTGTATTTTGAACATTTTTTCCAGTCTGTATATCTGATTTTAAACAGAAAAAAGTTTTACCTTGGTTAAAATTCCTTGGAGGCTCCGATCTACAGTTCTGCACTGAACAAAGCTGGCAGACTTAGGCCAGCAGTGATGCCTCATCCTTATCATAGAATCATAGACTCATAGAATCAGTCAGGGTTGGAAGGGACCACAAGGAACCCCCCTGCCATGAGCAGGGACACCTCACACTACATCAGGCTGGACAGAGCCTCATCCAGCTTGGCCTTAAACAGCTCCAGGGATGGGGCCTCAGCCACCTCCCTGGACAACCTGTTCCAGGCTTTCACCACTCTCATGGGGAAGAACTTCTTCCTCACGTCCAGCCTGAATCTCTCCACTTCCAGCTTTATTGCATTCCCCCTGGTCCTATCACTACCTGATATCCTAAAAAGTCCCTCCCCAGCTTTCTAGTAGACCCCCTTCAGGCACTGGAAGGCCACAATAAGCTCACCTCGAAGCCTTCTCCTCTCCAGACTGAAAGCCCCAACTCTTTCAGTCTTACCTCATAGGAGAGGTGCTCCATCCCTCTGATAATCCTGGTGACCCTTTTCTGGACATGTTCCAGCATGTCCATATCCCTCTGGTAATAGGAGCTCCAGAACTGGATGCAGTACTCTGGGCGGGGTCTCATCAAAGCTGAGTAGAGGGGGAGAATCAGCTCCCTTGACCTGCTGTCCACACTTCTCTTGATGCAGCCCAGGATCTGGTTGTCTTTCTGGCCTGCAACTGCACATTGACAGCTCATGTTGAGCTACTCGTCCACTAGCACCCCCGAAGTCCCTTTCCTCAAGGCTGCTTTCTAGCCAGTCACTACCCAGCCTACACTTGTGCTTGGGATTTCCTCGACCTAGATGCAGGACCCTGCACTTGGTCTTGTTGAACCTCATGAGGTTGGCTTGTGCCCACCTCTCCAGCCTGTCACGGTCCCTCTGAATGGCATCCCTTCCCTCCAGCAAGTCTGCTGCACCACACAGCTTGGTGTCATCAGCAAACTTGCTGAGGGTGCACTGAATGCCACTGTCCATGTCACCAACAAAGATGTTGAACAAGAGTGGTCCCAGGACTGAGCCCTGAGGGACTCCACTTGTCATTGGCCTCCACTGGGACATGGAACCATTGACAGCCACTCTTTGGGTGAAGCCATCAAGCCTGTTCTTTATCCACCCATCAAACCCATGTTTCACCAGTTTGGAGACCAGGATGTGTTGTGGGACAGTGTGGATGGCTTTGCTCAGGTCCAGGTAAATGACATCAGTTGCTCTCCCCTCATTTATTAATGTTGTAACCTGTTCATAGAAGGCCACCAGATTTGTCAGGCAGGATTTGCCCTTGGTAAACCCATGCTGACTGTACCAAATAACCTCTTCATTATTCTTCTGTCTCAGTAGTTCCTCCAGGAGGATCTGCTCCATGATCTTACAGGGCACAGAGGTGAGACTGACTGGCCTGTAGTTCCCTGGTTCCTCCTTCTTACCCTTTTTGAAAATGGGAGTGATGTTTCCCCTTTTCCAGTCAGTGGGGACTTCCCCAGACTGCCAGGACTTTTGGAATATACTAGAGAGGGGTTTAACAACCTCATCTGCCAATTCTCTCAGTACCCCTGGGTGTATGCCATTGGGTCCCATGGACTTGAACACTTTCAGGTTCTTCAGGTGATCATGAACCTGATCTTCACTTATGATGGGCAGTTCTTCCTTCTGGTTCTTGCCATTATCTTCCATGACTATTCCAGGAGTGTGGCTCGAGGCCACACTACTGAAACATTCATTTAAGGAATATATCTGATTTAAGACATGGTTATAAATTTATTTCAAGTTTATATTTGTAATCTGCTTCATGAGTTGATCTTTTTTTAATTTTTTATTTTTTTTTTAATTTGTGCTGTGATGCATTACTAAAACGGAAGCTAGTATAGTTGGCTCAGACAAAGAACATGTCTAGGCAATGTAAAATTTAGTCCTAGATTCTGATTGTTTCATAAAGGTTATTTATTTGAATATAGGTGGACTGCTGTTTGTTTGCTAACTGTGTGGTATACTTCATTCATTATGCAAAATATGGGAAGAGAATTAGTACTTCAAGCTGTCATCGAGTGCCCTCAAAGTGTAATAATGGGAAACTTAAATCTTGGTTCTTGACTACAACAGAACTAGCCGAAGAGAAAAGATGAAAATAATGAACAATCTGAAGTCTTTTCCTCAGTTCCGTAATGGATATTCAAGGAACATATTGCCTGTTGCAGACAGACCCCCCTGCCTTGAAGAAGTTAGGAGTACAAGAAGAGGCAATTCCCTCACCTTTTATAGAATTACTTCACAGGCACAGTCTAGGGACTCAATTTTAAAGCCAGTGACGTGATATAAAAATGGAGCACTTATTGATAGTGCCAGGATGAGCATGAAAACATTTAAAAAAAACTTATCTGATAGGGACTTAATTTACAGTTCATAAAGCCTAAAATTAATTAATTAATTGTGTAAATTATTATTCTTCTCTTATACATAAACACCTTGTTTTAATTTCTATTCTTTCATTTTTGTCATCTCTTCTGCCTGTTCAATGATCCCTTGTTGAAAAATAAGCCAAAACACTTAGAAGCAGATGTATACTATCTTTTCTCTAACCAGCCTTGCTGTATATGATACTTCTCTTAATTTTCCTGCTCTCTTTTTTGTTTATGTGACTGAAGAGCTTTTCTGTTATTTGTTTTAATATACTTTGAAAGATCTAACATAGCTTGGCTGTCCTGAATTCTTACATTATTTCTATGCTTTGTGACCTCTAAGACATATTTTTATTTGCTGATCAATGTTTCTTTTTTCCTCTCAACTTCTTATAGGCTTTACGCTTACTATTAATATCCTCTTTTGAGGGCATCCAAATAAGTTTGAAAAACTCTACTTAGAGTTTTGTTCTCACTTGCTTGAAGAGCAAGAAGTGCAGACAAATTTTCACTGCTGACTTACAGAATTTGGAGGAAACTGTCTGTGACAGTGTGAGGTGAAATTCCACCCCACCCACCCCCCATGACAATAACCAGGCTAGCTCAGTCTGAAAGTGAATGAAAGCTGCATTTACAAGCAGAATCTACAATCTACAATTAAACGCAATGAATATGTACAAATATACAAAATTCACAACATTTACAAATATATACAACCAACAGAAAAGCACAACCAAGATCCCTTTGCTTCCCCCCAAAGGGGACCTTTCCATAGGGGCCTCTCTCCCAGGGGCTGTCTCCCCCGAGAACCCCCTGGCAGAAAGCAGAGTTAGCTAAAGCAGAAAAGTTGTTAACTTAGCTCGCCAAGGTCAGTGCGTTATCTTCAGCAACCAGACAGCCCAGCAAGCTGCCCGACTGCAGAGTGCAGAATGCCCCACTTTGTTTTGAGTAATAGTTGTTAAACATTTCTATCTATCCAATGGAAGTGTTTTGAACAATCATTATTTTGCTTTCTTACACCCAAAAGCGACTTATTTGCACTCTTTCACTTTCTCTGCTTGAACTTTGAGAAGAAAAATTAAAAAGACATTTTCAAACCATCACACTGCCACACTGCAATCTTCTGAACTCTCTTTCCATTTACTTCAATTGTTCATGTAATTTGTCAAAGTTTTCCTTTTGAAATTGAGTAGCTCAGCTGAAGAAATTTTCTTTTGCCTATTTTCCACTTAATTCATATTAAATCAATTTATGACTGATGACTTCAAGGGTGTTTCAATATTATTATTATTGTTGTCAGTAAGTGCACAGGATTAGAGAAATGTTTGGCAGGATCAGGAATTCCAGCTGAATATCTGAAAATCATCATCATGTGCCTTGTGCATGTTGAGATCACTGTTTCAAATGTTTGTCAAACATTTGTAATTATGGAAATTATTGACATTACTGTAGAAATGCCACAAAGTCTTTTTGTGCAGCTGATATCCATGTGCTCATGACACCGCTGGTTGATTTAAAATAGATGCAAAGAATGATGCTTTTAGGATCGTTCTATGATTCTGTGATTTGGATCTTCCATTTATGATTTGAAGTTATGTTGTACATGCCCATATTCAATGCATTGAGAAAAAATGGAGTTTAATGCAAAATTACAGAAGGGTTTAATGCAAAAAATCAGAAGGGTTACAGTCCTTGATCCAGGACTACATGTGTAGATAAGACTCTGCCTTGACATTTTTGTTTGGGGATTTCTATGGTCATGTTATACCTTACACGGTGTAACACTGCTGGTGTCATATGAAGTGGGAATGACGGTAATTTGATGTGCTGTGATCTATTATGATCATGACACTCCATGTCTAATATGTGTTTCTACTGTCAATGAAGTCTGTGTCACTAATCACAATTAATGCACACGTGTACGCAGCTCACTTTTGGAGGACCTCAGGTCCATTAAAAGTGGTGAGTTTCTGATATCTTGCTGTGTGACTTCAGCTTTGGTTGTATTGAGAGGTAAATAATTTTGTCCACACCATCTGGGCACTAGAGTTTGCTTCCATAAGACTTGTGTCCAGTACACATATAAGCCAAATTCACACCAAAAAGAATCTATTATTTGCACTAAATCTCTAATATAGTCATAGTGAGTTTATCTTCACATTCAAATTCTTCATTCATCTAGTTGCTGATGATTTCATTGTATATACATACAACTGAGACAAACATCTGGAATTCTAGTTATAATCTTTAGAAGGAATGGGTAATTTTTAAAGTGTATCATGCATCTTGTCTTAAAAGAGATGTTAAATACAATTCTCAAGGTGCCTGTTCCTTCTTATTTCATGCGGAAAGAAACTATAATGGCTAGTTCTGATCGTATTTACTTTTTAGATATCTGAAATGATATTTCTTAAACTCCTGTGGTGGTTTGAAACTGTCTTTTTAATTTTTCCTTGCAAAGTTCAGAACAGAGAAAGTGAAAGAATGTAAATAAGTCACTATTGGGTGTAAGAAAGCAAAATAAGGATTGTTCTAAACACTTCCATTGGATAGATAGAAATGTTTAAGAACTATTACCCAGAACAAAGTAGGCATTCTGCACATTCTGCGTTCGGCAGTGGGGGCTGTTGCTGGGCTGTCTGGCTGCTGTTTCTTCTTCTCTTCTGGCTGAAGATAACACACTGACCTTGGCAGTTAAGTTAACAACTTTCTGTTTAACTAACTCTGCTTCTCTGTCCAGGGGGATCTGGGGGGAAGCTCCTGGGAGCGAGAGAGGCCCCTTTGGGGGGGTCCCCTTGGGGTGAAGCAAAGGAAGATCAGTTGTGTTTTCTGTTGATTGTATATATTTGTAAATGTTGTGAATTTTGTATATTTGTACATATTCATTGCATTTCATCGTAGATTTTAGACTCTGCTTGTAAATACAGCCTTCATTTGCTTCCAGACTGAGCTAGCCTGGTTATTGTCGTGGGGGGTGGAATTTCAGCTCACACCGACAAACTTTTTATTTTTGGCGCTCCAACTCGGGGCTCGATTGCTTGTATGATTTATATCTGCTCAGATTAGGAAGCAAAATGAAGCTGTTTTGGATTCTGAGTCATTCTCTTTCATCTATTGTCAGTGTGATTGTTTACAAATGGGCCGTTTCTTGCATGATAGACAAGATTGTGAGATATGTGGCATATAAGTCATTTCTTTGGGTTAAGAACAAGTTACTAAATGTTGGTGAATTCTGTTGTGGTCTTATTGGGCTAAGAAGCTATGGTAACTCAACTATGGATGTGCTAGCAGACACATTTGAGCTTGTTACTCCTCTTACAACTACAGAGGGTCTTGTGCTAGCCTTAATCTTAAATTTGTTGCTTCTTGGAATAATCATATGGCTACTGATAGCACTGTGTCAAGAAAGACATAAGGCTACTTGCTCTTCCAACTCTGCTGTGAATGTGAAAATCAAGCCACTAAATTTGGTGGCCACTGTAACCAGAAAGCGTAAAGGAGCTGCAGGAGGAGATGCAGATGCTGCAGGAGATGGTGCAGATGGAGATGAAGGTCCTTCTACTCAGGGTCCCTCTGTTAAGAAAGATCCTTCTGATGAGGAAGAGAGGGTTAGCCTTAAAACTCTGGTAGAACTCTTGAGACCCCACATGGATGATGGAGATGTAGGTCAGGATGTAGACCTTAGTAGATTAGCAACTGCTGGCAGTGCCTCTGAACTCAAAGAAATTCAACGGAGGATTACAGCAGGATTTATGGGGACAGCGACCTCAGGATGATGATGATGATGATGAGGATGACATACAGTCAGCTAATGCACCCAGACAGGAAATTAGACATGTGAGGAAGGATTACATCAGAGGAGATAATGAGCCAGTCCTGTCTTGGTTAGCCAGGTGTTTTGATATGGGAGCCCCAGCATTGGTGGTAGGCGACAAGTCAGCCTCTCAGTTGGGGATGCTCTCAAAGGATACAGGCATAGACAGGCATCTAGGCAAGTGCATTGGTAAAGTTTCTCTGTGGGCACGACTCCTACTGGAAGTCTCGCTGAGGTACCCCAGCAGGGATGATTTAGCATGGAACCCTAAGCCTTGGACCACAACAAGTGAGGGAATCAAGCGTCTGAGAGAATTTGCTGTGAGGGAAGTAATATATGGAGATCATAAGATGCTGAATCCTGATGAAATTCCTGTTGGAACAGGCCTTGCCAAAAAGTTCATTAAGCTTGCTCCTCCTAATTATGCTACTATTCTGGCAAGCAGGATTGTGGCAAGAAATTACGGTGGAGCACCTCCTACTGTTGGCCATTTCACTGACCAAATGAGGCAATTGGAGGATAGTCTCACAAGTACTTCTTTGGTTTCAGCCATTGAAACTCTGTCTGGAGAAATAAAGAATTGCATGAAAGAGTTGAAGGAGGAACTTAAAACCTCCATATCCAACTTGATGAAGGGGGATGATTCTGATTCCTCTTCCTCCAGATGGATACAAGTTTCAGCTGTCAGAAACAGACGTGCTCCAAGAAGGCCATTCCAGAATAGGTCAAACCAAAACAGACAGCAGAGGCAATCACGTGGCAGTATCTGGATAACTCTGCGTGATCAGTTTGGTGAGAACATGAAGAGATGGGATGGTCAACCAACTTCTGATCTTTTCAAGAGGTTACGGGAGCAGCAGAGGGGCAGATCCCGAGGTAGCATACCAGGAGGGTAGCTGTCGCTTCCTCAGTTTCCCAGAACAACTCTGATAGCTCCAACAGTGATCCTAATTCTGGTGCTGGACATTGTGCCAGCTGTACATGTGGAGGTAATCCCCACCATTAGGGGTGCCCTGCCTTCCGCCAGGGGGAGGTAAGGGATAATGGAGGTAACAGAATCTATTGGGATGTGTACATCCAGTGGTCTGGCACTTCAAGATTTCAGAAGTACAGGGCCTTGGTTGACACAGCAGCTCAGTGCACCATAATACCATCAAATTATCAAGGGGGAGAATCTATAACTCTTCAGGGAGTCACTGGTGGATCTCAAGAGTTGTTTAAGATAGAGGTTGACATAAGTTTAACTGGGAAGCAGTGGAAGAAACATACTATTGTAACAGGTCCTAATGCACCTTGTATTTTGGGAATTGACTTTCTGAGAGAAGGGCATTTTAAAGACCCTAAGGGTTACAAATGGGCTTTTGGAATAGCAACTGTAGAAATTGATGGAGGGAAATTGAAGTTGTCCATTAGACCTGAGCTTTCAGATGAATCTGCAGTTGTTGGACAACATGAGATAGAGGATGTAAAGCTGCCGGTTGCTTCTCAAACTGTGCATCACAGACAATACAGAACTAACTGTGACTCTTTGGTGCCCATTCAAAACTTGATTCGTCAGTTGGAGAGTCAGAAGGTCATCAGCAAAACTCATTCACCTTTCAACAGTCCAATCTGGCCTGTGAGAAAGCAGAATGGAGAGTGGTGTCTGACAGTTGATTTCCGTGCCTTGAATGAAGTAACTCCACCCATGAGTGCAGCTGTACCAGACATGATGGAACTCCAATATGAGCTGGAATCCAAGCAGGCCAAATGGTATGCTACCACAGACATTGCTAATGCTTTCTTCTCTATTCCCAGAGCAGAGGAATGCAGGCCTCAGTTTGCTTTCACCTGGAGAAGTACACATTCAATCGTTTGCCCCAGGGGTGGATTCACAGTTCAACCATCTGCCATGCAGTGATCCATGATGCTTTGGAGAAAGGTGGAGCTCCAGAACACATTCAGTTCATCGATGACATCATCGTCTGGGGTGAGACTGCTGAAGAAGTCTTCGAGAAAGGTAACAAAATCATTGACATTCTCTTGCAAGCTGGTTTCGCTATCAAGCGAGACAAGGTGAATGGACCTGCCAGAGAAATCCAGTTTCTGGGAGTGCGGTGGCAAGATGGTCGCCGTCACATCACAATGGATGTGATAAACAGAGTCTCCACCATGGCAAATCCCATCAACAAGAAAGAAACTCTGCGTTTCTTAGGCATAGTGGGATTTTGGAGAGTGCACATTCCTGGATACAGTCAGATTGTGAAACCTCTCTATGATGTGACTCGAAAAAGAAACAGTTTCCAATGGGGTCCTGAGCAACAAGCAGCCTTTGACCAGATCAAGCAAGAGGTAGTCCAAGCAATGGGTCTGGGACCTGTCCGAACTGGTCCAGACATTAAGAACATTCTGTGCACAGCCGCGAGTGACAATGGTCCAACCTGGTGCTTATGGCAAAGAGCTCCAGGGGAGACACGAGGACGTCCTCTTGGTTTCTGGGGTCATGGCTACAGAGGCTCAGAGGCAAACTACACTCCAACAGAGAAAGAGATTTTAGCTGCTTATGAAGGAGTGAAAGCTGCTTCTGAAGTGATCAGAACTGAGTCACAACTTCTTCTAGCTCCTAGATTGCCAGTTCTGAATTGGATGTTCAAAGGCAAAGGTTCTTCACTACATCATGCAACAGATGCTACCTGGTCTAAGTGGATGGCTCTGATAACACAGAGAGCTCGAATGGGAAATCTCAAAAGGCCTGGTTTGGTGGAGGTGATCACAAACTGGCCAGAAGGCACAAGCTGTGTAAAACCTCCAGAGGAGAGAGTAACTCGCGCTGAGGAAGCTCCTCCTTACAGTGATCTGTCTGATGATGAAAAGAGATATGCTTTGTTCACAGACGCTTCCTCTCGTCTTGTTGGGAACAAGCAGAGATGGAAATCTGCAGTGTGAAGTCCAACGTGCAGAGTTGCAGAAGCGAGAGATGGAGAAGGAGAATCCAGTCAATTCGCAGAGGTAAAAGCTGTCCAGCTAGCTCTTAACGTAGCTGAACGTGAGAGATGGCCAAAGCTTTATCTCTACACCGACTCGTGGATGGTAGCCAATGCCTTGTGGGGTTGGCTGAAAAACTGGAAGAAGAATGGCTGGCAGAGGAAAGGAAAGCCAATCTGGGCTGCAGATCTGTGGCAAGACATTGCTGCTCGCATTGAGAGAATCCCAGTGAGAGTGAGACACATTGATGCTCACATTCCTAAGAGCAAAGCTACTGAAGAGCAACACCACACCCATCAGGCGGATCTAGCTGCAAGAGTTTCCCAGGTGGACACAAACTCTGATCCTGATCCTGATCTTGACTGGAAACACCAAGGTGAGCTGTTCTTAGCTCAGTGGGCCCATGACTCGTCAGGACATCAAGGCAGAGATGCAACCTACCGATGGGCTCGTGACAGATCCATTGACATTTCCATGGATGCTATCACACAAGTCATCCATGACTGTGACATTTGTGCTGCTATTAAGCAGGCAAAGCGGATCAAGCCCTTGTGGTACGGTGACCGATGGTCCAAGTACAAGTATGGTGAAGCCTGGCAGATTGACTACATCACTCTACCTCGTTCTCCATCTGGTAAGCTGTATGTGCTGATTATGGTAGAGGCAAGCACTGGATGGCTGGAAACTTATCCAGTTCCTCATGCAACTGCATGTAACACCATTCTTGGTTTGGAAAGACAAATCCTGTGGAGACACGGAACTCCAGAGAGGATTGAGTCAGACAACGGAACTCATTTCAAGAACAATCTTGTAAAAAACTGGGCCAAAGAGCACGGCATCGAGTGGATATTCCACATTCCCTACTATGCACCAGCTGCAGGGAAGATCGAACGCTACAACGGTTTGCTGAAAACCACTCTCAAAGCCATGGGGGGTGGATCTTTGAAAAACTGGGAGAAACATTTAGCACAAGCAACCTGGTTAGTGAATAGTAGAGGTTCAGTGAATCGAGCTGGACTTGCCCAATCAGATTTGTTGCGAAAGGAGGAAGGTGATAGAGTTCCTGTTATCAGAGAAAAGAATCTGTTAGGCAAAACTGTTTGGGTATTTTCTCCTTCAGGAGAGGCCAAACCTGTCCGAGGAGTGGTTTCTGCTGAAGGTCCTGGTCACACCTATTGGGTGATGCTAGAAAATGGTGAAATTCAGTGTATTCCACAAAGAAATCTAACTTTGGCTGAGAGAGGTTAAATTCAGAGTGTTGCACAGATACAGCATCACGCCCAAGAGGAGATTCCATGAGATCTATGGTGCACGAACCCTGAGAGCCCTGAGTCACCTGAGAGTCCCTGTTCCTTTCTTCGCTCCATCTGCGAGGAAACAAGATGTTTGCTGTTTTTCCTGTGATTTGACTCTTTTGAATCATCTACATCTGAGATAGCCGGAATGGACTATGGTCTTTATTCACCTATTGTTGTAGATATTATTTTAGATTAGATAAATGATAGTAGCAGCCAATGGAATTGTTTAGAAGGGGTGGACTGTGGTGGTTTGAAACTGTCTTTTTAATTTTTCCTTGCAAAGTTCAGAACAGAGAAAGTGAAAGAATGTAAATAAGTCACTATTGGGTGTAAGAAAGCAAAATAAGGATTGTTCTAAACACTTCCATTGGATAGATAGAAATGTTTAAGAACTATTACCCAAAACAAAGTGGGCATTCTGCACATTCTGCGTTCGGCAGTGGGGGCTGTTGCTGGGCTGTCTGGCTGCTGTTTCTTCTTCTCTTCTGGCTGAAGATAACACACTGACCTTGGCAGCTAAGTTAACAACTTTCTGTTTAACTAACTCTGCTTCTCTGTCCAGGGGGATCTGGGGGGAAGCTCCTGGGAGAGAGAGAGGCCCCTTTGGGAGGGTCCCCTTGGGGTGAAGCAAAGGGAGATCGGTTGTGCTTTTCTGTTGATTGTATATATTTGTAAGTGTTGTGAATTTTGTATATTTGTACATATTCATTGCATTTCATCGTAGATTTTAGACTCTGCTTGTAAATACAGCCTTCATTTGCTTCCAGACTGAGCTAGCCTGGTTATTGTCGGGGTCGGGGGGGGGGGGGGGGGGAATTTCAGCTCACACCGACACAACTCCCTTTCTTCAGTTTGACTTCTTTGTCTTATTTGCATTCTATTTCTTGCCATGCTCATACTTGCTTACATCACTAGCTCTTAGAAATATTCTAACTTTATTTATGTAACTATTTGAACTAACACATGCCTTGAAACTTCTACATCAAGTCATTTCCCCAGTCAACTTTGCTGTCTATTGCTATCTCAGACACCATCACTGTTTTTTTTCTTGTCTATGTTTTTAAAAGCAGAATACCAAGAAACATTTCCCCTACACAGACCCATAAGAAACAAGCAATTATTTTATCAGCCTTTGTTGTTTTCCTGCCAGCTTGATTTTTTAAAGACTCCTATTTGTGTTCAGCCTATTTTTAAGTTTATGGTTCATCTATCCATAAGCTGGTTGAGAAGTTGGCCTCACCTTGAATTTGCAAGGCTGTTTTCTACTGACTGCATGCTGCTCCAGACAAAGCTTTGAAAGTCAAAATCCCTAAGCAACTAGAGTGCCTAGCCACAGGCAAGAAAACAGCATTTACTTACCTGCAAGGCAAAAGGGATCTATTCTTTTCTTACCAAGGAGTAGGTTGAAGGTTTAATGTTTGGTCTCTGTTGATATTTAAACACAATTTTGCTCTTCAAGAATCCTGTGCAGCATCAGATCTATTATTATATCACCTTGCACGTTGATAATTTTTGTGGTAATAATACAGACCACAAATTAACTTTTACTACCTTTAAGGTCTTTTAAAAAATGAAAATACTTCAATAAATTGGAATGAAACAGTCTTCCAAACTGGTTTTTTTTTTTTTTTTTTTTGGGGGGGGGGGGTTGTTTTTTTAGTCTCACTATAGATAATTCCTCTTCTAATCTTTTTCATGTGGAAAATATTTGCAGGGAGCTGAGAATAAAATTGTGCATCACAGAAACCAGCCTTTACTTGTGGAGCTTTGTTTGGATGTTGTCTCTTAAGTTCTTACTTCTTCATCTGTTCAGAGTAAAGAGATAAAGCAATTTTAACTGATCCCAGATCAATCAAGGGATCAACCAAGCACTGATCCACTAGAAAAGATATTGTAACACCTCCCCTAAAAGTTTTCTGTCAGAAAAAGGGCATAGCCTAATGTGGTGGGCTGAAACTCCCCCCAACATAAAATTGCCACACCAGCTCAGTTAGAAAACAACTGAAGCTGTATTTACAAGCAAAACTGCAATCTAAAATGTGAAATTCAATTAATATGTACAAAAATGTGCAATATTTACATATATGTACAATTTATAAACCACACAAGAACCCCCCTGGACAAACCAGGGGGCTACTAGTAGCTTCTCTCCTTGCTCCCTTCCCTACCTCTGTGTACACGGGACAATAGAAAGAGCAGAGAGTTGCTGTTAATTACTTAACCACAACAAGAACACATTCAAGGTCAGCAAAACCAGCAGAAGCACAAGTTAGTATTTGCCAGAGTCAGGAAGCTGAAAAGAGAGTAAGTTAGTGTACAAAACTAACTTTTATGGTAGATATCTGTTCAGTGGGATTATTTTCCTTTTTACATCTAATGGTGGTTTATTTACGTTCTATCACTTTCTGCTTAAGATCTGTGGAAAATCTTCGAGGCACAGCCTGGAACTACCACACATAAGAAACAGTAAATTCTCTTATCACAGCATCACAGTAACACAATATATTAGAAGTTGGAAGGGACCCCAAGAGCTCATCACGTCCAACCCCCCTCTCAAAGCAGGATCACATAGGGTAGTCCACACAGGAATGCATCCAGGTGGGTTTTGAAAGTCTTCAGAGAAGGAGTCTCCACAACCTCTCTGGGCAACCTGTTCCAGTGCTCTGTCACTCTAACTGTAAAGAAGTTTTTCCTCATGCTGAGGTGAAATCATCTGTGTTCAAGTTTGAATCCATTGTTCTTTGTCTTATTACTGTGTACCACTGAAAAGAGCTTGGTTCCATCCGCTTGACACCCACTTCTCAGATATTTATAGACATTGATGAGATTCCCTCTTGGTCTTCTCTTTTCAAGACTAAATGGAGGTCTGACAAAATATGCAGAAGTAAAATTCAATGTTTAGAACAAATAAGCAAACAGTGATATTCTTTTTTTTGCTTTTCACCTGACTCTAAGCTCTACTATACAACTGTTATCAGCATGATGAGATGAGATAGCCTATCTAGCTCTGTCCAGTCTTAAAAAGACTGGTAAGATAAGGGACATGACTAGATAAACCAGATGACATCCCAGATCTTGAAAGCCAGCCAGGGTCCAGAGCAACATCTACCGTGTCTAGGCTGCAACCCAAAGCATCCGTCTGTGACTGACTGGTCATCTTGGATCCTGAGAACATCAGCAAGCACTCTATTTCCTCCTTGTTTACCTTCCACTCATTTTCCCCCACTGCTGCCTAGCGTTTTGATGAAGGAAAGATAAATGACTGTAGTTTACAGCTCAGAAATAAATGTAAAAAATAAGCCTCTCCTCACCAAGAAGGAATGCTTGTCAAAATCAGAGGCTGCAATGCTATCCTTTATTCTAAAATAAAAGAATCTCATACATTTTGAGCACATAGGTTTTTCATATCCATTCAAATTTGGTATAAGATTTGCTTTCATTCTTTCTGTGTTTGTGGTTTATTCATTTTGTTTAGGTGGTTGTCTCAATGTGGCCTTGAAAGCACGGTTGCACAATGGGATTGGCATATGCTATACTACGCAGAACAAGTATAGAAGATCTAAAGCCCTGTTTTCCAATGAGTAAATAAACACTTGCTATTCAGGCTGTATCCAAAAATCAGTATGAATTTTTTAGCATATTTGCCATCAACCAAACTCCATAAGTCATGCTTGACTGTTTCTGTGATGGAAGCATCTTAAAATAGTCTTTTGTCTTGAGCTAATTTTTGCTATCAGAACTAGAAAAATATGAGACCACCACAAACTTCTCTGTCATTTATTCTCATGGCAAAAACACATAACTCAGTTTTATCCCAAGAGAATGTATGAAGAGAGGCAAAAGGAAGATGGGATGTGAGTACAGGAGGAATAACTTGCTTATAGCTTTGATCCACTAAGAATGTAACAATAGACCAGCATATTCACTTTGGAATCCTGCTCTTTGTGCATCTTATTTAAATTTGTGGATGAAGGCACACTGCTTTTCAGTGTCCAAGGAAAGAGGACAATGGGACAAACCACAGAGTACCATCATGTGAGTTCAGCTCCACTGTCTGGTCAGGCTCCCTGCCAAGATGAGAAGGTCAGGGAGGGAGAGCTGCCATGTAAATACAAACTCAGTCAAAAGGCACCATGTGGAGCGCCCCGATAAGATGTGGATCCATTCCTGATAGTACTTGGAAATTTGATCCAAGATGTCCTGAAGTCAATATAAGTAGAGAAATTGTTTTCTGCATGTGCTTGAAGAGGCATGAACTTGTCACACAAATAGATAGGATTGAATCAGTTATAGGAACTCCAGGGGTGAAAGGAGGGACTGCCAAAGGTCTAAAAAGTATTAAGTATAATCAAAAAAGAGGAGACAAGAGGGCAGGAGCCGGATAGCAGATGTTTGCTTGCTCTGAAGAATAAAAGTAGCAATCACAAAAATCGATAGTGAGCCTTATTAAAGGTGAGCTAGGTGTTTTCACTCTGAGGTTTTGCTTGGTAGTATTAGGCTTAGGTACTTCAGAGGTCAGGTATTTCAGTCCTAGAATATCTGGAGATCCCCTTCTTGTATTGCAAAATGTTCTCTCCAGAAATCTGCCACTCTTTCAAATGTACTTCCTAATTCTGAGTTCAGAGGGAGAAAGAGAGAAGAAAGGGAAAGAAAATAACAAGGAAAGGAAAAAGAGAGAGAAGAGATCACAGACAAAAAGGAAGAGGGAGTCAGGAAAGGAGTCTAGGAGAAAAGAAAGAAATGAAAGGAGGAAAGCAGGGTTCTCCTTGTTCCATGGACAGTGTATGTCTCCTTATTTTCAATTTTCAGAATAATTCAATTTTATTCTTAGCCTGTGTTCTTCTGAAAAAACTCTACAATTTCCCTGAGGTGAAAAACTTCTCTTAAAGAGATGCAGTAAATATCATCCCAATGTCACAAAAACATCAATAATAGAACAAATAATATTTTTTCATAGTAGTGTTCAGTGCAAACCATGACTAATTAGGGTTACATGTGACATCAACAAAGACAGTAATCAAAGTTACTTTAGCATTGATTTTTTACAGAGGTGAAGCCTCCATCAACAACTTCAGAGCCAAATTTTGCACATGAAATTAATCCAAATTAATCAGAACATTTGTAGATAGTGTTGGGCTCTTTTATGTTGCAAAATAAATATTAATTCAGTGGCATTTTTTTCACCTTGTGCAGCTGTGTGGCTAGTAAGGGAAAAAGAGCCTTATTGATCTGTGCACTGAAATATGTTACAAATCTTTGGCACCCAGGGTGGTCTGAGAGGCTGTCTGGAATCACCTCAGGCCTAATAGCCAATTCAGGAAACTGTACATGAATTGTGTTCACAGTATCACAATATAACAGAGGTTGGAAGAGACCTCAAGAGATCATCAGGTCCAAACTCCCTGACAAAGCAGGATCTCATGGGGTAGTCTGCACAGGAATGCATCCAGACAGGTTTTGAAATTCTCCAAAGGAGGAGACTCCACAACCCCCCAGGGCAGCCTGTTCCAGTGCTCTGTCACCCTCACTGTAAAGAAGTTTCTCCTCATGTTGTGCTGAAATCTTCTATGTTCAAGTTTGAACCCATTGTTCCTTATCACTGTAAACCACTGAAAAGAACTTGGCACACTGCACTTGACACCTACTCCTCAGATATTTATAGACATTGATCAGATCCCTTCTGTGTCTTCTCTTCTCAAGACTAAAAGGCCCCAGCGATCTCAGTCTCTCTTCACAAGGGAGATGCTCAAGTGCCCTAATCATCCTCGTGGCTCTCCAATGGATTCTCTCCAGCAGTTCTCTGTCTCTCTTGAACTGGGGAGCCCAAAACTGGATGCAGTATTCCAGGTGTGGTCTCACCAGGATCGAATAGACAGAAGAACTTCCCTAGACCTGCTGGACACACTTTTCTTGATACATCCCAGGATCCTATTGGCTCTCTTGGCCACAAGAGCACATTGTTGTTCCATGGACAACTTGCTGTCCACCAGCACTCCAAGGTCTTTCTCTGTGGAGCTTTTCCAGCAGGACAGCCCCTAACCAGTATTGGTGTCTGTTGTTATTTCTCCCCAGATGTAGGACCCTGCACTTGTCCTTATTAAACTTCATGAGGTTTGCCTGCACCAAGCTTTCCAGCCTGTCCAGGTCACTTTGGATGGCTGCAGAGCCTGACGGAGTGTCAGCCAACCCCCCATTTTGTATCATCATCAAACTTGCTGAGGGTACTAAATCCCCTCATCCATATCGTTGATAAAGATGTTGAACAAAACCAGACCCAGTACCGATCCTTGGGGGACATCACTTGCCACAGTCCTCCAAGTTGACTCTGTGCCAATGGTGAGGACCCTCTGAACTCTGTTGTGGAGTCAGTTTTCAATCCACCTCACTGACCAGCCATTCATGCCACATCTCCTGAGCTTTTCTATGAGGATGTTATGGGAGACAGTATCAAAAGCTTTACTGAAGTCAAGATATATGACATCCACTGCTCTTCCCTCAGCTACCCATTTGGTCATAATTTCATAGAAGGCTATCAGATTAGTTAGATAGGAATTCCCCTTAGTAAATCCAAGGGGTACCTGTAGCCATGGGAAAAAAATATTGTTTCCAGTACATTAAAGGCAGTAACATTACCCCTGAGCTTTTCATAAAATATGCATAAAAAAGTGCAATGTGACACAGCTCTACCCTGAGCACACCGATTCAGAGGTATCTTTGCAATTCAGAGACATATTTGTTCAGGAACTTTTTCTAGTATTAGTGACTTTTTACCTGTGAGTGTGATGAATAAATTCCTGTGATGTATGTTATGCTGTCCTCAGCTGATCTCCTTTGGAAAGTCAAGAAGTGATGTGGAACATTAATACTCTTTCAGAAATTGATTCAAAATCCTATTTGCTTGTGTGATATCAGTTTCATCTTAATCTCAGAGTCTGGGACCAGTTCTCAGAATGTGGTATGGAACTAGAAGGGAAGATGGACAAGGCAGAGAAGATTCCCGTTATTTGCTACTTTAAACATTTAATACTCAGTGTTGTAATTCTCCCTTGCTGATGCATGCTTCTTAATTCTGAATATATAGAGAACTTTGACAATGAGCTTCTATGAGTCTTTCAACTTAATTAGTCTGATCCCTAGACACATTCTCCCATCTTGTTGGGAGGTGTGAAGGGGATGTAAGAAAACCGCACAATTTTTTCTGCATGTGTTGCAGATCAGAATCTTTTGGCTATAGTCAGTCTCTTTTTCACTGAGTCAACTGCCCCCCTCACCCCCACAGTAAACTTCAAATTAATATTTAAGAATATTCAGTTAAAACAAAAAAAAAAAAAAAAGTTGTCCAAATCCTGCCTAGGAAATGTAACAACAAAGTGTCTCTAACTGGATTAGATTCTTTTGAACCTCATCAAGGATAAACAAATGAGTGCTGACATTATTACAGTACTCCTTGAATGGCCATTTCCCCACCAAATGTAGTTATCACTTAGCATTACCCCAGGAATGATAAATCCTTTCCTATAGCAAAGTGTTCTCTGAAAGGAAGAATTCAAGAACTTTTTATTCTGTTAGAGTGGCACCAGAGACCTGAGTCAGTGGAACATTGGTCCCATACTGTGGAGGAAATACAGAAATACACAGTGGATTAGGAGGCTACAAGAGAAGGTGACTTCAATGAATTTGTGTTTCCTTATAAAGCAAGAGAAAAAAAAAAAAAAAAACGGTTGGAGAGTAGGTTCCCAGTGACTTTGTAATCACAGAAGCCTGGTGGCTCAGAGTCCTGCTGCTGCGCAGTGACATCTGTGGCAGGTCCTCTGCAAGTGTGTGTGCTGCCACAGGCACACAGTCAGCACTCTTTGCATCAGCCTGAAGCAGCAGTAAGTTCTGCTAGAATATCTGTCCCTGTATGACAAGGATCATCACAAGCACAGAGATACTGGCTGTTGCAAACTCCATTTCAATACTTCAGTCTTACCCTTTATGGAGTCTCCAATAAAGATGAAGAATAAAACAGCCCAAAAGCAACTCTAACATGCACCAATTTCCAGAAAACCACTTAGAATTCTTATTGTTAGTCTGCTTCCTCACTCAGTAGCTTAAGATAATAGGTTTAGCTTGAGAGGGAAGAAACAAAAACTTAGTTCTACTTGTTCTATATCAGCTACTCACTCCTGAACACACAAGGAATCTACCACGGAGAACTTGGATTTGGATTCCTGTCCTTTGCCACAAAGTACTACAACACAAATGAAGATTATTGTATAAACTGTTGGAAACTACAGTGGAATCACGCTGATAGAGAATGAAGATGGATATTCTTTTTGTATGGATGACAGTATTCTGATAAAAGATTCTGAGTGTCCATATAATATCCAGAATAATGAGGATCTGTATGTAGCAGATACGTTACTACTGATGATAAGGATGATGAAAGACAGAGATAAATTGTATGAACTTCCTTATCATCACAGCCAATTTATATTTAAATTTATATTTACCTCTGATTCATAGTGGTTTAAACAAGAGCAGAAAAACAGTCTGTGCATATATATATATATGGTATTAATATTTTGAGTGTATCCAAGCATTTGGATTTACATGTGAATATGAGATAATTCTGTTCAAGGTGGGATTTAATTGTTTTCTCAAACAATGCATTCTTATCTTTCTGGAGCAGTTCAGACCATCAAAGACTTGTTGCAAATGAACTCACTAATTAGTTTCTAATACTTAACCTTGTATTTCACTTCATTACTGGTATTCTATTTTTACGGTTGGTTTCAGAAAGTTCATTTAGAATCTAGTCAATCTTCCAATCCCAGCTCTGTGCTTTACATTTTTCATTCAGTAAGGACGCAATGGGAATAATGTTTGCATCTGTCAGGAGATGCATGAAAACTTCTGAGTCATCTTGCCTAGGAAAATAAACCCAAACAATTAAAACAAAATAAAACCCAAGATGATGGCATTCAAAAAAAAGCTAGAATAAAATTAAGTCACTAAGAACTGGCTATAATGGTAAAGAAAGTTATAGGCAACCAAGTATAAAGAGGAAAGCCTTGGATTAAGTTTTTATCTTAAAAGTTACTTTTGTTACATGCTACTTCTTTTTACGATTTGTTGTTTGCATTATAGTCTCAGGATCTAGGAGATAACTGTCTTCTGAAAGGAGAAAAGCTTCAGTTCAATCTTTAAAGGTTAATATTGCATCGGATGATCTGCTCATGAACGAGGTGAAAGGTATCTGTGTATCCTGCACTGAGAAGGGCTTGGAGGCTACTATCCTGCCATGTAAAAATGACCAGTGTTGAAAGCAACAGTATTGAAGTGAGAACATGCTTCATGGTCACTCCTCTACTATCTGTTTTGTGTAGCTTCACTTTTTGAAAACAGTTCTATCCTGGTTTAAGGCCAGACAGATCCTCTGTTGCACCGAGAGGGGTAAAAGAATGACACTCAGACAAATGGATTGGAGAGTGATAGAAAGTTTAAATGGAAAAGCAATTAGTGTTTTATCAAGACTACTAGCATAGTGGCAAAGATATCCCAAAGCATACAGCGTCCCTTCTACTACACCCAAAGGTCCCCAGTACTTCCCTTCTCCCCACCTCAGAGTATACTCAAAAAACCCCAGGGCTCTCGCCATTGCTAGGTTAGTCTCAGGCTGGCCAGGTCTGAGACTGCCCTCCACCCCACCCCCTTCTCCTCCTGGCATTAGGCCTAGACAGGCCTGAAAGCCCTTGAGATACTCCCCTACCATTTACCCAATAGGGAGCATTTCCCACAGGAGCAGAGAGGGAAGAAAGAGAAGGAGAATGACTTTGTACATTATTTTATAGGGTGCAGGATTTACAGGTACAAATATGCTGTTTCCTGTGTCCACCTTATTGGGTTGGACACTCAGGACACCGGAGGTGTAATTTATGTGGCAGTAACAGGAGGCACCCAGCCTAAACTGTCACAAGTTCCATAAGAAATAGTCTAAAAGCACACAGTGAGATTAATTAATCAACAGAACAGCTTAAGGCTCTGGACATTTTTCATTCAGTGGAGGTCTTTAAAGATTAGATGTCTTTTGTTTTCTCTACAGAGAAGATGTTCTTTCAGATGCAACAGAATCCAACTCAGGAAGTCCCCTAGCCAGAATTCTTTCAGAAATTGCAGTATAAACCCACTGGCCTTGCATTTTATGAATCATTGTTTTTAAAGAGTACATCAATACATTGTAACTCTTTGGGTATGTGGTTTACAAGTATTATTGTCTTTTTTCTCTTCTAGGAGACAGAGGTTGAAATAGATGATCTCTAAGGACCCTTCCAACCTAAGCCATTCTATGATTCCATGATTCTATGATCTGACTCTGCGGTGCTTGATGCAGATAATTAACTATTTATAAAAAGGAATGACACAAAAGCATTTCCAGTATTCCTCATTGCTTACACAACTTGTCAAATAAGTGAGATAACAGGTGAGTTGGGAAGAATAGAAAAGAAAGGACACAGCACTGGAATTATGAGCAACAGTCTGAAGATATCTTGAAGAGATTCTTACAGACTTTGCTATTAAATGAGGAAGTTTAAATACAGTCAGCAAGCTTCTACTCATTTATTCATTTATTAATATAAACATATCAATGAGATTGTTTTGACATCAAGAGTCCCTGTTGGATCCATTCTTATTTTGAAAAAAAAAAAAACCAAAACAAAACATCGTAATGTTAATAACTCCATAGGCATTTCCTCTGCAGATTTTTCACAATTTACTAAAAATACTCATTGGATGTGGCTTCTTTTTCAAGTTTGTTAACTGTTGATGCTTTTATGTTTTCAGAAAATATTGCAGTGGAATTTATTCCTGGTTTTCAACCATGCATAAAGTATTTCAGTTTCTTAAATTGCATTTATTGATATTTGTATGTTCTGAGATAAGAATAATTTTGTGTCTGAGTACATAACATATTGACTCATTAGTTTGATAGGCTAGACATTACATGTTTATAGCCTGGCAGGGATCATGAAGTATTCCCCTACCGCCCAGATACCCTAACATCTTGCTGGATATAATGTAGAGGAGAAGGCAATAATTACTTTTAAGGAATATGACTAACATCTTGCTGAGACAGAAATAATGGCTGATTTTTTCAGCAGTACCTAGGACATGCCCTTCATCTGATAGATTTGAAGACAAACTTCTTTTGGCTTTCATAGTAATTATGAAGTCACACATGTTCTAGGAGAACACAAAGGTGTGTATGAAATATTAATTTTAATTTTGTTAATTTTTACATTTAATTTTTGTATTTTAAATGTATCAAAATAGAAATTTTTTTATTCTACCTTACGAGAATTCTACAGTTTGCCTTAACTAGTCTGGGGAGGGGGGGGCTGGAATATCAGCTTTGTCGTTGTCAAATTTCTCAATGAAAGAAATCTTATTAAAGCCATAAAATTTGGAACATCTGTCACTGAAGATCAAAACAAAAGACCTCAATCAGATGAAAGAACTGAAGAAGTATCTTTTTGTCTTCACTTTTTTACACATTCAGGTTTGATCTTTATTAGTGTAAAAGCATATTATAAACTTGGATGCACAAAGTGAAATTCAAATTGCATATTCATTCAGAACAATCTGAATTTGCAAATCATAATGTGTTTGTAACTCCCATAGTTTACAAAAAGGAATGTTATGGCAGGAAGTGTGTAATTATCCAAAGCAAACAAGCACACATTTAAAATACAAACAAATTACCATAGACTTTATACAGGAAAAAAAGTTTCACAAAAATAAAGAAATACGAATGCCAGCCATTTGAAATAATAAGGCAAAAGAAGCTAAATTCAGCAAATTAGTTCTTTGGAATTTGATAAATTTAATTATATTCTTTTACAGTTTCCCACAACATGCTGACTATAGTCATCAAATAGGACTGTTTATTGGTGCATAAGGAACCACTACTGTTTTACAAATACTGATATAAGTCTATAATTTCTTTTCAAGTCAAAGACTTTTTTTTCTTTTTGATATACGTGTTTAACTTTAAAAGTGCCTAATGAGAACAATTAAAAAAATCTTATTCCAGTGTTTAACTATCTTTGTAATAGATTATCTAGGAAGGTTTTTTTTAATTCCTAGTATAATGATGCAACTTCTTACGTGCTACAAATGAGTAAGATGACCAGATTTGTGCTGTGTCAGGAAGGTCCAGTAGTCATAGTCTCTCATTTTATCTATCTATCTATCTATCTATCTATCTATCTATCTATCTATCTATCTATCTATCTATCTACATATGTGTGTTCTGGTTTGAGGCCAGACAGATTGTCTCTTGTCCCGAGAGGGACAAAAGAATGACACTCACACAAACAGATTGGAGAGTGATGGGAAGTTTAAATAGAAAAAGCGAATGGTGAGACTACAAAAAAACTACAAAGCATAGTGGCAAAGAATATCCCAAAGCATACAGAGCCCCTTACATAACACCCAGAGGCTTCCCAAAACTTCCCTCCCCCTACCTGAGAGTATACCCAAAACCCCCAGGGCTCTTTCTTCCCCTGCACCCCCCACCCCCCCACTGCTAAGCAAGTCTCAGGCTGGCCAGGTCTGACACTGCCCCCCCTCCATTCTCCTCCTGGCATTAGGCCTAGACAGGCCTAAGAGGCCTAAAGAGATACTCCCCCACCGTTACCCAATAAGAAAGCATCTCCTACGGGAGCAGAGAGGGAAGAAAGAGGAAAAGAATGACTTTGCAGATGGCTTTATAGGGCGCAGGATTTCTGGGTAGAAATACGTTGTTTACTGTGTCCACCCCTATTGGGTGGACGTTCAGGACAGCAGAGGTGTAATTTATGTGGCAGCAACAGGAGGCACCCAGCCTAAACTGCCACAATATATATATGTTTACATTGTTTTATAGTGCACATTGTCCAGTTAGCTATAGATTCAACGTATCACAACGGTTGGAAGGGACCTCAAGAGATCATTGAGTTCAACGCCCCTGACAAAGCAGGATCACTTAGGGTAGTCCACACAGGAATGCAACCAGGTGGGTTTTGAAAGTCTCTAAAGAATGAGACTCTATAACCTCCCTGAGCAACCTGTTCCAGGGCTCTGTCAGTCTTACTGTAAAAAAGTTTCTTCTAATGTTGAGGTGAAATCTATGTTCAAGCTTGAATCCACTGTTCCTTATTAGGGCTCACTACAAAAAAGATCTTGGCCCCCTCCACTTGACACCCACCCCTCAGGTATTTATAGACATTGATCAGATCCCCTCTGTGTCTTCTCAAGACTAAATAGGCTCAGGGATCAGTCTCTCTTCACAGGGGAGATGTTCAAGTCTCCTAATCATACTCACGTCTCTCTGTTACATTCTCCCAGCTGTTCTCTGCCTCTCTTAAACTGGGGAGCCCAAAGCTGGATGCAGTATTCCAGGTGTGGTCACACCAGGGCAGAGTAGAGAGGTAGAAGAACTTCCCTAGACCTGCTGGACACACTTTTCTTGATATATCCCAGGATCCTATTGGCTCTCTTGGCCACAAGAGCACATTGTTTTTCCATGGAGAACTTGCTGTCCACCAGCACTCCAAGGTCTTTCTCCATGAAACTGCTTTCCAGCAGGGCAGCCCCTAATCATGTATTCTTACCTGGTAACCCTGTTTTTCTTTTAGTTCAGGTCAATTCTTGGCTTCTTAATAGAACCATCAAGTGTCTTAGGTTGGGAGAGGCCTTATAGATCATCTACTTCAACTTCTCTGCCAAGGGCAGGGATGCCTCTCAACTAGACTTGGCTGATGAAGGCCTCATCCACCCTAGCCTTGAACATCTCCAGGAAGTGTGCATCTATAACCGCTCCGGGTAACCAGTTCCAGAATCTAAACCCCCTCCTACTGAAGAACTCCTTTCTAAGATCTAGTGTAAACCTATTCTTCCCCTTGACTTAAAACCATTTCCCCTTGTCCTGTTGCTGGACACCGTTATGAAAATTCCCTTTCCAACCTTTCTGTATGTTCTCTTCAAGTATTGGAAGGCAGCTGTAATGTTCCCCTGGAGTCTTCTCACCATCCTATTCTCATAGCAGAGGTGCTCTAGCCCTTGGATCATCTTTGTGGCCCTCCTCTAGACTGGTTTCAATCTATCCTTCTTATGAAGGCACACCAGAATTTAACCAGTATTCAAGGTGAGGTCTCCCAAGAGCAATGTAAAGAGGAGGAAACACCTATCTTGACTTGCTGACCTCAGTTTTCTTGATGTAGTCCATGATATGGTTTGCCTTCTGGGCTGAATGAGCACACGGCCAGATCATGTGGAACTTCTCATAAATCAATACCCCTAAGTCTTTTTCTTCAGGGCTGCTCTCAGCCCATTCTGCACCTAGCCTATATTTGTGCCTGACCCAGATGGAGGACCTTGCACTTTGACTTGTTGAACCTCATGTAGTTGTCACTGCCCCTTCTGGATGGCACCCCTTCCCTCAAGTGAGTCCACTGCATCACACAGCTTGATGTTGTCAGCAAACTTGCTGAGGAGCTCTGCTTGTCACTGGTCTCCACATGGACATCAAGCCACTAATCACAACACTTTAAGAGGAAGACAATAGACAGGTAGAGACATAAATACATAGAGAATATCTATCAAAACTAACAAAGAAACAGAAAAACCAAGAAAAACAACAAGTAGCTTTGCCCACAAAGGGTGTTTTGTACCTTTTTCTGCATGGCCTATTTTTGCTTTTGTCGCATTAATACAGTTTCTGATCAAGGAAGACAAACCTTGTGCTTATTAAATTCTTCCAAAAATTATTTAAAAAAAGGGGGAAGGAGCAAGAAAGAGCAGCAGAAGAAGAAGAAGTAGAGACAATAATCTTTTTGAAATGAAAATGTAAAGTTGGTTAAAGACACCACTTTCTTGTATTGTATTTTATATATTAGATTATTCATACAGGTGTTTAACTAGAAATGTATTTTTTATTCAAATTGTGGAAATAAAAACCTGTTCTGCCCTCCAGCATGTTTACAGAAGCATTTATTTATTTTATCTATTTAATTAAATATCTGTTATTGAAGGAATAAAACTGGGCAGGTTTATTGCAGCATAACTGACAAGTAAACCCACAGTCTGCACATGTAAGTTGTTTAGAACAAATTGGTTTTGGTACCAATTAAGCAAATCAGTAGATTTTAATATTTCAGTGACAGTATCTCAATAGCTCAATCTCTGTAGAAAAAAGAAAAAGGATTTTCATTTTTTGGGAAGCACTTAATTTTGCTCATCCAGAGGAAGAAAATTGGAATGTGGACATGAACTTTGTCTTTTTGGGCCACGGAGAGAAAACACAAGGAGGAAAGTTATGATGAGTCAGACTTTGTCAGAGCTCCTAATGTTCAGCTTTTTTGCCTTTGCTTTAGGACTGTCTTCCACTTATGAGTGGCAAAGAGCATTTACCTACATGCCAGTCATTCATTGCTGTCTAGTTCTGGTATCTTTGTGTCAGTGCTTCAGACTAGATAGCTCCACATAAGGAGTTAACATAATTTTCAAACATGCAAAATGTATTGCATTTTCTATGAAGAATTTCCTCTGCAGATCTAGGGAAGTTCTTCTCTCCCTCTACTCTGCCTTGGTGAGACCACACCTGAAATACTGTGTCCAGTTTTCGGCATCCCCGTTCAAGAAAGTCAGAGAACTGCTGGAGAAAATCCAAAAGAGATTCTTGGGACAATTTAGTCTTGAGAAGAGAAGACTGAAAGGGGATCTCACCTATGTGTACAAATATCTGAGGAGTGGGCATCAAGTGGAAGGGGCCAAGGCTCTTTTTGGTACTGCACAATAAGACGAGAAACAACGGGTTCAAGCTTGGACATAGAAGATTTCACCTGAACACGAGGAGAAACTTCTTTACAGTGAGGGTGACAGAGCACTGGAACAGGCTGCCCAGGGAGGTTGTGGAATCTCCTTCTCTGAAGACTTTCAAAACACACCTGGATTCGTTCCTGTGTGGATTACCCTAAGTGATCCTGCTTTGGCAGGTAGGTTGTACCTGAAGATCTCTTGAGGTCCTTTCCAACCTCTAATGTACTGTGCTAACCAGTTAAATTACTGTGATATTTGCATGACGGATTTGATTTTAGAAAAGCATCAAAGATTAATTTCCCTTTTTACTTTTTTTTTTTTTTTTTTTTTAAACTGCAATAGGGAAATTGGAAAAGAAATCTTAATGCAAATTATAAAATGAAATTTTGGACAAGTTCATTAATATTTCATCAAACATGAGAATTTTATAGAACAGCATTATTATAACTTGGAATATGAAATTATCTGTTCATTTTACTACTCCTGTACATGCATACATGTGAACAGAAATATACAAAGGCCTCTGCCTTTGTAGTTATGCGTTCAGAAGGAAAATTCTATACCCATTAAACAATGAGTATGGTCCCCTGATTGTACTTTCTTTTTGTATCAACAATGACCTGTTTTTATAAGCGGAGCACTCAGGAAAATCCATGTGTCTGTGAACAAATGCAAGAACTTAACATTTTTAAACCTCAGGTGACTTGATTGTATCATAATGTTCTCAGAGTCTCTTTTATATGCTGTTATGTATGAAGGGACAGACAGCAGCTGAACAGCCAACTGTTCAGAAAAATACATACAAATAAGTAATAACTGCTAACTGCTGAAATAAATATTTGCACCAGGTTTCTGATGGGCAAATACCATAAAATATAAATTACAGCTAAAAATTTTATATTCCGCTTAGGTTTTCAATTTAGGAATTATTACCCCAGTAGATTCAGCAGCATTAATAACATCACAAAATTTTAGAGTTAAATTTTACCCTGAGTATGTGCTGCTATGATTGGAATAGTACTCTTACTAATGTCCTCTTACTAGTGATGATGAATTATTATGATAACAGTGGAAGTTCACTGTGACATCAAGATAAATATATATATATTCCTATTTTATATATATATATATATATATATATATATATATATATATATATATATATAAATATATATATATATTTATTATATATATTATTATATATTTATTTATTATTATATATATATATATATATAATATATAAAAATAAATAAAAGGGCTCCTATAAGGGTCCTTGGACCCCCTATCATACTCATTAGAAATATTCTGTTCATCTCTCTCCATAGAATTTAATGTAAGCAAAAATATTTTCTTCTAAATCTTTTAATTGGAAAGTAACATTCTTTTTCCTTTTATTTGTCTTGAATGAATCATATGAACATCATCATGGCACCCCATGTATTTTAACATATTATAGTGTCCTTGAAAACACACATATATTTCCTCTCATTTTCTTGCTTTCCAGAAAAATAATAATGCATACATTGAGTTCAACTTGGTTGCTATTATTTTCTCATACTGAAAAATAAATTTACTAAAACTAAACACTTTCAAAATATTATTCTATGCTATTTTATTAAAGCTTATAAGCTTACTTTAAATAGTTAATGTTTACCTTTTAGCTAAAGTAGTTAGAGTGTAATTATTTTTTTTCTATATTGTTTCTCAATTATTATATTTGGTTTGAACTTTTTTAGTCCCTTATTTATTTTAATTTCTTTTTTTTAATCTTTTGCATTTTAGTACTTTATCAGTTTCCCATTTATTTACAATTTTAAAAGGAAAAATATAAAGAAGCAAGAATTTTGACACTTCATCACTATCTGGGCATAGAAGAGACTGAACAATTGAAAATATGACATTGTATTTTAAACTGGATTTGCTTCTGTATAAGCTTTTCTGAAAAGTAAAAAATCAAAAAAGCTAGAAGTAGTAAGGATAAGAAAAATAAGCAGAAAATAATAAACCATGAACGTACAGTAATTTTATACATTTTTGTATACTCCAAGTTTTAAAAATAGTTTTAGTAAGATGCAAAATATTAAAATAATAATCTGACTTTTCTCTCTGATGAGCATAAAATGAAAATGAGTACTTGTTTTATGTAGAAACATGAAAATGTCATTTAGCATCTAATCTACGGCTCCGAGGTAATAGAGAACAAAAAGGTGAGTGTATTAATCTGAAGAGTTCTTTGGGAAAAAACATGGATATCTGCATTTGCTCTACCCACATAATAAATAATGTCCAATGCTTGGAAGCTTTACAAGGTTTTGAGGGTTGTACTCCATTTTGGAGAATGACAGCAAATAATTGACCTTCTCTTGATTTTCACAGCTTATACAAGAGAAGACCAGAGCTCATATAAAACCTGATTTCCCAAGCTCCTAACATTATGGATAATTATTGCCCAGAGAGGAAATTTCTTCCCAGCCCACATCAGCAAATGGTAACTTTATACCACAAAATGTGAGATTTATACTCTAATCTACTCCATAGCACTCTCAGATTCAAAAAACTTCATTTGAAGAGCAGAGTAAATGTGCAGCTAGCAATTTTACTGTATCTTACCTATTTGTCCAGAATTTAGTGAGATTTCCTAAAAATGTAAGTAGGCCTGAGCTAGCAGGCATTCAACCTTACTGAACCCAAGCAAAGGAGGTGTTACAACAGTATAAGATCTTATCATAGTGCTTCTCATATCCTCAGATCTATCTGTTAGTTGCTTATCATCTTAACATTGTGATTCAAAATTGAAAATAAATGAGTAAAAAAAAATAAAACATGAACTTTATTTCCTTTTTTACTGATTTGAGGAATACTAGCAGTAAATTGAGTAAGCCACTGCAAGTGGCACAGGAGCATACATTTCTGATGGCTATGTATGGTCACTGAGGGGGATACACCTCCTTGTTGTGGTTCAGTAAGAAGTGCAGCACAGATGTGTGTGTGAGACTAGTGCAAATGCTGCTTTACATTTCTAGCAGGTTTTTAACTGTTGCAACAGTGACTGCAGAGACTGGTCTGGTGCACTGCAGAGTGGTCTGCAGTGACAATACCAACTTATAATGAACCAAGAATCTTCTCTGATGTGTTTGGCAACCTAAAAGCAAACTGTTTGTTCTGAACCTTCCATGTGTATTTACAAAATAATGAAAACACGCTGGCAGTTCATCCTATCTTTAAACAGGGAATTATTCTTTTATGGAAGTGCCTATGTATTTTGATTTGCTACAGGGTTACCAGGTAAGAATACATGATTAACTTTTAATTAGTAAAACTTAAATGAGATGAATCCTTATGCGTTTATATCCCAGAAATTGTGTAATAAAGAAATCGAAAATGGCACCGACTGCATGGCACTGTGCAGCATGGTTGCTGCTTCTCCCAGAATGAAAAGTCCTGGAGCTTTCCAGGAAGGCTTTCCTCAGAGGTTTTTGCAACTCAGTCCACAGAGCGCGTTGCACGAGAAGAGCTTCCCACTCTGGGGTAAAAACCTTGTCACCAGCGTTGCAGGGCATGGCAAAGTGGCCTCTCTATGAGGCTAGGGCGACTCCTTCCATGACCTGTGGGGATCAGCCAGGGAGCTCCTGGTCTGGCCGAAGTGATGTGCCCACTCTGGGGGAGGTGGGGGGCGCTGTAGTGGTCCAGGATGGGTGGTGCACATGTGTTACCACGGTTCCCTCACTTGGCGATCAGTCGGGCAATGGTGGCGGTCTGCAGCGTTGTTTACTACAACGTGCCCAGGCAGGTTGTTTACCTGGACTCGGTGGTACCAAGAGTCCCCGCCTCTCCCGAAGGGAGAGGGAAGAGGAGGATCAAGCTGAACATGTAGAGACATGTCCTGGCACTATTTGGGACATAATCTTGGACATAAACATCAATCACCACACCACACTATTTCTGAAACAAGCCAAGATGTCAATGGCCTTCCATGCCACCTGGGCACACCACTGGCTCTTCTTCAGCCAGCTGTCAACCAGTACTCCCAGGTCCCTCTCAGCCGGGCTGCTCTCCAGCCACTCATCCCCCAGTCCATAGCACTGCATGGGGTTATTTTGGCCAAAATGTAGGACCCTGCATTTGTCCTTAGTAAAGCTCATACCATTGGCCTCAGTCCATCGACCCAGCCTGTCTGTATCTCTCTGAAATGTCTTCCTACCTTGCAGTAGATAAATACTTCTCCCCAAAACTTAGTGTCATCCACAAATTTAGTAATGGTAGACTCGATCCCCTGATCCAAGTCATCAGTAAAGGTGTTGAATAGAACTGGGCTCAGTACTGCTCCCTGGGAGACGCCACTGGCCACTAGACACCAATCGGATGCTGTACCATTCACAGTCACTCTCTGTGCCCAGTCATCCAGGCAGTTTTTAACCCAGTGAAGAGTGCACCTGTCCAAGCCATGGGCTCACAGCTTTTCCAGGAGGATACTGTGGGAGACTGTGTCAGAGGCTTTGCTGAAGTCTAGGCAGACCGCATCCACAGCCCCCCCATCCTCTACCAGACAGGTCACTCAATCACAGAATGAGATCAGATTGGTTAAAAAAGACCTTCTTTTCCTAATCCCAAATTGTCTGGGCCTGATCCCCTGATTATCTTGTACATGTCACTTGATGGCACTCAGGATGATCTGCTCAGTAACCTTGCCAGGCACTGAGGTCAGGCTGACAGGCCTATAATTCCCCAGATCCTCCTTTTGGCTCTTCTTGCAGATGGGTGCCACATTAGCCAACTCACAGTCATCTGGGACCTCCTCAATTAGCCAAAACCACTGAAAAATGATGGAGAGCAGTATAGCCAGCTCTTGTGTCAGCTCCTTGAGCACCCTAGGATGAATCCTGTCCAGGCCAATTTACTTGTTAGGATCTAAGTAGCACAACAGGTCACTAACTACTTCCTCTTGGATTACAGGAGGGATATTCTGCTCTTCAACCCTGTCTACCAACTTAGGAGCCCAGCTGCCCTAAGGAGAAAATACACTTGGCAGTACTAAGGTCACAACTTTCAAAATGTGTATCCTTTCTGGGAAGATCGAGGAAGACAAAACCCATGAGCATGTCTCCAGAGCTTTGTTGTTGAATTCTAGTCCACAAATTGGATTCCAAAAGGGTTAATGTTTATATCTTTTTTTCTGTTGTGTGATGTTTGATGGTGGGACTGCAGCCATATCACTAAGTGAGCTTTTCAGTTGCACAAACATTTTGTCATGGCTGTTCAGACTTGATGTCTTCTGCTAGAAAAAATCTACTTCTACCAGCGAAAATTGGTTGTGGATGGGAATAGTTAACTACTGTAATAGCCAGGACAAAACAAATGCCAGGGCCACAACTGGCTTCAAACAACATTCCTGTTTGATTGCATTACAAACATAGATGGGTCTTAACCCAGTCACAGTGTTTGATTCAGATCTGGATGTTTATCAAAAAGTTATGCTTTCCTAATTCAAATATTTGTGCTTCCAAGAACAACAGAACAAACACGAAACTGTTAAATTCTCTGAAAATCTACATAATCTGAGATCCTGAACACAAATTCTCTTCCTGGGCAATTTGTGATTTCAATGTAAGCACACCCTTAGAACCAAGAGAAGTTTAAAGTCCATCTGTATTATTTTGGCAATCCTACAGCTATTGTGGTGCAGAACACAAAGCCAGATGTAGGACTTGCATGTTCCACTACTCAGCCAGCCTCTCACACACATCTCTGCCACTAGCCAGGGTCACATTTTGGCATGTGCGTGTTATTACTCCAGAGATAGATTCTCTTTCCTAAAGTGCAGTATTCACTTCTGTTGAAGAGACATGTCAGTCTTCACCGCATGGGACAAATGAAAATACTCACTTGAGGAAACATGAAACATGGAACTTCTACTTTTTTTTTAATATTTTAAACATTAATGTTAATTTCAAGGTTATTCATATAACACATGAAAGGTAAGATAAGAAGATGGTTTAGCTTTCTTAGACACTAGCATTTTCCTCAGGATTTGGGCTTGTTATAAGTCTGATTTGGTTGTCAATAAGCAGATCCAAAGCAACGCTCTTTCCGATACTAGTCTCTAAGCCATATAGTCTTTCTGGAGAATAGAATCATAGAATCAAGAAGGCTGGAAGAGACCTCAAAGATCATCGAGTCCAAATAGGTCCTTTTTCACTTCTAATTTTTTTCCCTCCTTTTCCTCTGGCACAGTCAGTTCAGCCAATAACTTACTTGCCACTACATTTTTTAAATTCCTAGTCTTTTGGTGGCTGAAGAAATTCAGCAATGCCTTCTGAGGACTCAAATAAACATGTCACTTCTTTGCAAAACATACCCTGATTTTGTTGGTCTGTGATGGTTTGAAACTGTCTTTTTAATTTTTTTCTTTGCAAAGTTCAAAACAGAGAAAGTGAAAGAGTGTAAATAAGTCGCTATTGGGTATAAGAAAGCAAAATAGTGATTGTTCTAAACACTTCCATTGGATAGATAGAAATGTTTAACAGCTATTACCCAAAACAAAGTGGGGCACTCTGCACATTCTGCATTCTGCAGTGGGGGCAGTTGCTGGGCTGTCTGGCTGCTGTTTTCTTCTTCTCCTCTGGCAGAAGATAACACGTACTGACCTTGGCAGCTAAGTTAACAACTTTCTGCTTAACTAACTCTGCTTTCTGTCCAAGAGAGGTCTGGGGGGGAAGCTCCTGGGAGAGAGGCCCCTTTGGGAAGGGTCCCCTTTGGGGGGAAGCAAAGGGAGTTTGGTTGTGCTTTTCTGTTGATTGTATATATTTGTAAATGTTGTAAATTTTGTATATTTGTACATAGTCATTGCATTTAATCGTAGATTTTAGACTCTGCTTGTAAATACAGCTTTCATTCACTTCCAGACTGGGCTAGCCTGGTTATTGTCGGTGGGGGGGAATTTTAGCTCACACTGACACACATTTTTATTTTTGGCGCTCCAACGCGATGCGATTCCTTGTATGATTTATTCCTGCTCAGATTAGGAAGCACAATGAAACTGTTTTGGATTTTGAGTCATTGTATTTCCTCTGTTATCAGTGTGATTGTCTACAGATGGGCCATTTCTTGCATGATAGACAAGATTGTGAGATATGTGGCATATAAGTCATTTCTTTGGATTAAGAACAAGTTACTAAATGTGGTTGATTTTTGTTATGGTCATTATGTTATTGGGCTAAGAAGATATGGTAACTCAACTATGAATCTGCTAGCAGACGTGTTTGAGTTTGTTACTCCTCTTACATCTACAGAGGGTCTTCGGAATCAATGGTACCCTAAATATCTTATGCTAACCTTGAATTTGTTGTGTCTTGGAATAGCCATATGGATGCTGGTATCACTGTATCAAGAAATACATAAGGAATCACCTAAGGTTACTTGGTCTTGCAACCTGCGTAGACGTAAGGGGAAGCATAGAAAAGCTCAGAGAGGTTCGGATTTAGTTTCTGATTCTGATTACAGTGACCAGGAGATTACAGTTAAGGTTTGTGAGAAAGCTGCCGATAGTCTTGACTCAGAGCCAGCAGCAGTAGCTGCGGGACCTTTGCCAGAATCTGAGATAGCAGACTTGGCTACACAGGCAGACAGGACTACACAGACAGACACAGATGTGCAGGCAGACACCATTAAGGAGGTACAGTCTCCTCCTCTTCCCTCTGCTGCCGGGATGGACGCAGCAGTGGCTGCAGGATCTCAAAGTGCACCTACTTATTCTGCACAAAATTCCTCTGCTCCTTCTAACTCTGCTGTGAATGTGAAAGCTAACCCAGTAAATTTGGTGGCCACTATCACCAGAAAGCGCAAAGGAGCTGCAGGAGGAGATGTAGATGCTGCAGGAGATGGTGCAGATGGTGCAGATGGAGGTGAGGGTCCTTCTACTCAGGGTCCCTCTGTTAAGAAAGATCCTTCTGGTGAGGAACAGAAGGATAGCCTTAAAACTCTGGCAGACCTCTTGAGACCCCACATGGATGATGGAGATGTAGGTCAGGATGTAGACCCTCGTAAATTAACAACTGCTGGTAGTGCCTCTGAACTCAAACAAATTCAACGGAGGATTACAGTAGGAATATGGGGACAGCGACCTCAGGATGATGATGATGATGAAGATGAGGATGACATACAGTCAGCTAATGCACTCCGACAGGAAATCAGACATGTGAGGAAGGATTACATCAGAGAAGACACTGAGCCAGTGTCTTGGCTAGCCAGGTGTTTTGATATGGGAGCCCCAGCATTGGTGGTAGGCGACAAGTCGGCCTCTCAATTGGGGATGCTCTCAAAGGATACAGGCATAGACAGGTACCTAGGCAAGTGCATTGGTAAAGTTTCTCTGTGGGCACGACTCCTATTGGCAGTCCTGCTGAGGTACACCAACAGGGATGATTTAGCATGGAACCCTAAGCCTTGGACCACAATTGATGAGGGAATCAATCGTCTGAGAGAGTTTGCTGTGAGAGAAGTGATGTATGGAGATCATAAGACTCTGAATCCTGATGAAATTCCTGTTGGAACAGGCCTTGCCAAAAAGTTCATTAAGCTTGTTCCTCCTAATTATGCTACGATTCTGGCAAGCAGAATTGTGGCAAGAAACTATGGTGGAGTGCCTCAAACTGTTGGCCATTTCACTGGCCAAATGAGGCAATTGGAGGATAGTCTTGCACGTACTTCTTTAGTTTCAGCCATTGAAACTCTGTCTGGAGAAATAAAGAATTGCATGAAAGAGCTGAAGAAGGAACTTAAAACCTCCATATCCAACTTGATGAAGGGGGATGATTCTGATTCCTCTTCCTCCAGATGGATACAAGTTTCAGCTGTTACGAACAGACATGCTCCAAGAAGGCCATTCCAGAATAGGTCAAACCAAAACAGACAGCAGAGGCAATCACGTGGCAGTATCTGGATAACTCTGCGTGATCAGTTTGGTGAGAACATGAAGAGATGGGATGGTCAACCAACTTCTGATCTTTTCATGAGGTTACAGGAGCTGCAGAGGGGCAGATCCTGAGGTAGCAATACCAGAATGGTAGCTGTCGCTTCCTCAGTTTCCCAGAACAACTCTGATAGCTCCAACAGTGATTCTAATTCTGATGCTGGACATTGCGCCGGCTGTGCATGTGGAGGTAATCCCCACCATTAGGGGTGCCCTGCCTTCCACCAGGGGGAGGTAAGGGATAATGGAGATAACAGAATCTATTGGGATGTGTACATTCAGTGGCCTGGCACTTCAAAATTTCAGAAGTACAGGGCCTTGGTTGACACAGGAGCTCAGTGCACCATAATACCATCAAATTATCAAGCGGGAGAATCTATAACTCTTCAGGGAGTCACTAGTGGATCTCAACAGTTGTTTAAGATAGAGGTTGATATAAGTTTAACTGGGAAGCAGTGGAAGAAACATACTATTGTAACAGGTCCTAATGCACCTTGTATTTGGGGAATTAATTTTCTGAGAGAAGGGCGTTTTAAAGACCCTAAGGGTTACAAATGGGCTTTTGGAATAGCAGCTGTAGAAATGGAGGAAAATTGAAGTTGTCTATTAGACCTGAGCTTTCAGATGAATCTGCAGTTGTGGGACAACATGAGATAGAGGATGTGAAATTTCCGGTTGTTTCTCAAACTGTGCATCACAGACAGTACAGAACCAACCGCGACTCTTTGGTGCCCATTCAAAACTGTTTGGGCATTTTCTCCTTCAGGAGAGGCCAAACCTGTCCGAGGGGTGGTTTCTGCTGAAGGTCCTGGTCACACCTATTGGGTGATGCAAGAAAATGGTGAAATTCAGTGTATTCCAGAAAGAAATCTAACTTGGCTGAGAGAGGTTAAATTCAGAGTGTTGTGCAGATACAGCATCGCACCCAAGAGGACAATCTATGAGATCTATGGTGCACGAACCCTGAGAGCCCTGAGTCACCTGAGAGTCCCTGTTCCTTTCTTCACTCCTTCTGTGAGGAAACAAGCTGTTTGCTGTTTTTCCTGTGATTTGACTCTTTTGAATCATCTACATCTGAGATAGCCGGAATGGATTATGATCTTTATTCACCTATTGTTGTAAATATTATTTTAAATTAGACGAATAGTAGTAGCAGCGAATGGAGTTGTTTAGAAAGGGTGGACTGCGATGGTTTGAAACTGTCTTTTTAATTTTTTTCTTTGCAAAGTTCAAAACAGAGAAAGTGAAAGAGTGTAAATAAGTCGCTATTGGGTATAAGAAAGCAAAATAGTGATTGTTCTAAACACTTCCATTGGATAGATAGAAATGTTTAACAACTATTACCCAAAACAAAGTGGGGCACTCTGCACATTCTGCATTCTGCAGTGGGGGCAGTTGCTGGGCTGTCTGGCTGCTGTTTTCTTCTTCTCCTCTGGCAGAAGATAACACACTGACCTTGGCAGCTAAGTTAACAACTTTCTGCTTAACTAACTCTGCTTTCTGTCCAAGAGAGGTCTGGGGGGGATGCTCCTGGGAGAGGGGCCCGTTTGGGAAGGGTCCCCTTTGGGGGGAAGCAAAGGGAGTTTGGTTGTGCTTTTCTGTTGATTGTATATATTTGTAAATGTTGTGAATTTTGTATATTTGTACATAATCATTGCATTTAATCGTAGATTGTAGACTCTGCTTGTAAATACAGCTTTCATTCACTTCCAGACTGGACTAGCCTGGTTATTGTCGGTGGGGGGGAAATCTTAGCTCACACTGACACACAGTCACATGAGTTAACACCAGTGAAATTCCAATGCTTTGGAAGCAAATGCAGGAGCACCTTGAGTGTTTTTGTTTTATTTTGTGTTCTCTTGTAAAGTTCAAGATGATTAATTATATGGGACTCAAGATATGTAAAAGTTATCCAAGTTTTCACCATTAATCACATAAATGAAGAGAAAATAATTAGTTCATAGTGACTTTCTGGCTTATACTCAGCCCAAGTCAAATCAACTTAGCCCAGAGAGCCAAATATAACAAGGAAAAAACCTTGAGGCATTTTTTCACTATGTGTTACCTTTTACCACACAGTGAGGTTTCTGTTCAAATGATGTGCCTTATTAAGGCAGGCAAAATCCATTTAAAGAATGTATCAGAAATGCAGACTAGTTGCAGAAAAATACATGTATAGAGGTTATATTTTTTCTTGAAATTTACTGATGTCTAAGCCTGCTAAAACTTTAGAAAATGTGTTTTGTAAAGCACTAATATTATGTTTTTCCAATAATAAATTGTGGGTTTTTTTCCATTTATTCTGCAGTTACTCCTTTCTCCCCTCTTACTTCTTCCTGTAAGAGATTTGAAGAATGGCAATTATTGTCTTTTGTTTTACTGGCTTACATCATGTGCTTCTTAAAATAAATGTTATCATTACCCTTTTTATTTTATGATTAATAACTTTTTATTTGATTGCTAATGCTTTTACTGTAGGTTTAAAGTCTTGGATATTACATGCAAAGGAACAATAATAAAATAGAAAGGCATGGATATGATTATTTCTTTCTTCTTCCTAATGAATATGACTTTAGTTCTAAGAGATCTACTCTAAAGTTAGGCACCCCAAATTACATTTAAATTGTTAATTCCTCTGTCATATATGGGAATTTGAGACCTCTTTATATTTGGAATTCTGACTGTTTCCATTATATTAAATCATGTTTGTGTCTGAAAGTTTGAACGTCAGTGTCAGCAGACCGCTGAGACAGACATAGCTGCCAGGCAAATTTCACAGCCACCACAGTTATGTGAAGTGACAAACTTCGGAGCACATAGGAGAGTTGTTTCTTCCACTTGTCACTAGAATTGCAATACTGCATCAGGAAAGGTGCGTAATCAGGTACAAGTAAGACAAAGTCCTGAGACTTTCTCTGACATCATTAGCGAAGAGGCAAAGCTCAAGTGTGCAACAGACACTCCTCCTGATAGCTTATTGCACTCTAACTTCACTCTGGTGACGCAGCAACAAATTTCCTCTGCTTTTAAAATTTACCTGGAACTACAGTGTTTATCTTGAACAACTTAGATTAAGAAATTTCTCTAAAGGTAATACAGCTCCAAGACACTGGTCACTACTCATCCTCCAATCAAAAGGTGTAAAGTCAGTGCATGCTGACTTGATTCCAGCTATACAGGATGATGGCACAGTGGAGGTGGTAAGAAATTTCAAATTCAGCCCCTTTATAAAATTTGCAAACATGAACTATACAGTGACTGCTCAGCCTGTGCACTATTGCAGAAATAATCTGTAAACAAGATTATTAGATGACTCACTCTCCTTTAAGTTACCTATGCCTGTATGAAAAACATTTCTTTTTGCTTGCTGCTGTGTAGAAGAGGTGTCAGTTGTTTCAGCATAGAGCTTAAAACAAGGAGCAAGAAGGTACCTAAAGACAATAAAATGAACATGTAGCACCTTTGCAGATGCCTAAGAAATGCTGAAGACAGAATATTCAGTTTTACTCTTCTTTATCTTGATTTCAGTACTTTCATCCTAATATGGTGCTTGGAGTACTTTCTATCAAAAAATATAATCAGTGCTCAATACCTTTAAATTTTTACTGATAGGATGATGTGATCATGTGCATAAAAGACTACTTTCACTGTGGTTATCTAAAAATAAAAACATTCATTCCCTGTTAATTTGAGTGTGATCTTCCTACTTCAGAGAGCTGGACTCAGACCTCTGCAAAAACATCTCTGAGGAGAAAAAAATACAAAAGCACTGAAGGAACTAGAAATACTATGCAAGTTACAGAATAAGAACTGACAGTATGTGTTTGAAAAAGTAGATGGTTAGAATAAAGGAGTATTTGAGCTGAATAGTAACAAAGCTCTGAAGACATTCTGTGCTGTTCAAAAAAACCAGAAGATTTAGGGATCTCTGGAAATGGAAGTTTCGTCTAGGCTTTGATAGACACTCATTAAAGAAAGAGTCATAACTGAACACAGAGCTGTCACTGATTTTGTATTCCCACCGGGAAAAATATAAAGACAACATCTTGGCCTGCTTTCCCTCTTTTTCTTTTTTTTTTCTTACTTATCTGATAAATCAGGTATCAAGGATCACAGAAACATATCTAAAATGAGAATTATTTCTTAAAACTGGAAATTGGAATCATCTTGGAAAGACATTCCAAGTTCAGGTTCATTTCTTGAACCATGTTGTGACATCTCAGAAATCTTTGCAACTGTCTGGACATGGAAGCCAACTGAGTACTACAGTGTGTAAGTGAAAATTCTGAGCTCTGCTACTGACCTCTGTAACCTTAACTTGGTTATTTTTCTTTTCTGCCCATGTTCTGTCTGTTCAGGCTAAAGTCTTCTTGACAATGTCAGCTTGTTACTGTATTTCACATTCCCTACTGGAAAAAGAACTAGAAAACAGCTGGAGCCTCTGGCCACCAATACTGTAAATAATAATAGATTTCCTTTTCTCTGAATAGCAGTGTGTATGCATCAAATAGGGTCATAACATAAACATTTATAATAAAAGAATAATAAAAATGTAAATGCATTGCAAAGAAAGTGTCTCTTCAAGTTTTCTCTTTTACAGTATGTGTGTGCATTGGTGAATGCATGCACATGTGCCTCAAACATAATAGGGTTTTTTGTGATTTTGTTTGTTTATTTGTGGGGGGGTTTGTTTAATTTGGGGTTTTTGTGGTTTTGTTAGGGGTTTGTGTTTTTTTTTGGTAAACTTTGAAGGCGTTCTTACAATTGAGTGTTTATTTAATCTACAAAAGGAATTTTGATTGTCCTAACTGTGGTAAAGAATTACATTAAGCATACATACCACAGATGAAAATAGCAACATAAATAATTAATTAAAAACTTTGGAATTTGAGGATGAAAATCTCTGCTGACATGTCTCCATAGAATTTCATATAGCTATGGCAGAGAATATGACCTCAGGAAAAAGAAGCTCAAGAATGTTTGACTTGATTTCCCATTTTATCTAGAAGAATTTAATTTCTTCTGTCTTAATCAAAAAGAAGTGTTACTAACTTGAAATCTCAACCCACTTTGTTGCGAAGACTAAAAATATAAGAATATGATCACCTGAAGAACCTGAAAGTGTTCAAGTCTATGGGACCCAATGGCATACACCCACAGGTATTGAGAGAATTGGCAGATGAGGTTGCTAAACCCCTCTCTAGTATATTCCAAAAGTCCTGGCAGTGTGGGGAAGTCCCCAGTGACTGGAAAAGGGGAAACATTACTCCCATTTTCAAAAAGGGGAAGAAGAAAGAACCAGGGAACTACAGGCCAGTCAGTCTCACCTCTGTGCCTGGTAAGATCATGGAGCAGATCCTCCTGGAGACACTACTGAGACAGAAGAATAGTGAAGAGGTGATTGGGTACAGTCAGCATGGGTTTAACAAGGGCAAATCCTGCCTGACAAATCTAGTGGCCTTCTATGACAAGGTAACAACATTAATAAATGAGGGGAGAGCAACTGATGTCATTTACCTGGACCTGAGCAAAGCCTTCCACACTGTCCCACACCACATCCTGGTCTCCAATCTGGTGAAACATGGGTTTGATGGGTGGACCACAAGATGGATACAGAATTGGCTTGATGGCTTCACCCAAAGAGTGGCTGTCAATGGCTCCATGTCCCAGTGGAGGCCAGTGACAAGTGGAGTCCCTCAGGGATCAGTCCTGGCACCAGTCTTGTTCAGCATCTTTGTCGGTGACATGGACAGTGGCATTCAGTGCACCCTCAGCAAGTTTGCTGATGACACCAAGCTGTGTGGTGCAGCAGACACGCTGGAGGGAAGGGATGGCATCCAGAGGGACCTTGACAGGCTGGAGAGGTGGGCACTAGCCAACCTCATGAGGTTCAACAAGATAAAATGCAGGGTCCTGCATCTGGGTCGAGGCAATCCCAAGCACAAATCCAGGCTGGGCAGTGACTGACTGGAAAGCAGCCCTGAGGAAAGGGACTTGGGGGTGCTGGTGGACAAGAAGCTCAACATGAGCTGTTAATGTGCACTTGCAGCCCAGAAAGCCAAATGGATCCTGGGCTGCATCTGGAGAAGTGTGGCCAGCAGGACAAGGGAGCTGATTCTCCCCCTCTACTCATCTCTGGTGAGATCCCACCTGGAGTACTGTGTCCAGTTCTGGAGCCCCTATTACGAGAGGGATATGGACATGCTGGAACGTGTCCAGAGAAGGGCCACGAGGATGATCAGAGGGCTGGAGCACCTCTCCTATGAGGAGAGACTGAAAGAGTTGGGGCTGTTCAGTCTGGAGAAGAGAAGGCTCCGAGGAGACCTTCTTGTGGCCTTTCAATATCTGAAGGGGGCCTACCAGAAAGCTGGGGAGGGACTTTTTAGGATATCAGGTAGTGATAGGACTAGGAGGAATGGAATAAAGCTGGAAGTGGGGAGTTCTTCCCCATGAGAGTGGTGAGAGCCTGGAATGATTTGTCCAGGGAGGTAGTTGAGGCCCCATCCCTGGAGGTGTTTAAGGCCAGGCTGGATGAGGCTCTGGCCAGCCTGATGTAGCATGAGGTGTCCCTGTCCGTATCAGGGGGGTTGGAACTAGATGATCCTTGTGGTCCCTTCCAACCCTGACTGACTCTATGATTCTATGATTCTCTGAATATAAATTTTATTAAAAAAAAATAAAAGTTTTGTTGGATTGTTTGTGTGTTAAATACACATTGTAGAAAGTAACGGAACAGTGTCAAACAGCAACATCCCACAGGGAGAGTCTACATTCAGTACAGGATCATCCATTTTTAATGGATGAGGACACAAACTTGAGTTGCCCTGAAGAAAGTTCCTATACACCTATTTAATATAAATTATTTTATTTATGCTTTCAAGTCATTGTGACTTCAAGACTTTTGTACATCTTTGACCTGTGGTAGCAAAAGGAAATTTAGTTCACATGTAGAAGTGGGATAAGACAAAAGATTTGTAGCACCTTGTGCTATTAAGCAGCACTATATATGCAAATATCAGTAAGTGTTGGTTCCATATTACACCACTACAGAAAAGTTCTCTTTCATAGTATTGACATAAAACTTTATAGTTTAAAAAAAGTTTCAAATGTTGTGGGTTTTAAAAGAAAAAATATGCTTACTCTCTAAATAAAAATTTGTATCTTAAGATTTCACAGACCACTAATATTTAACAGTGTACCTCTGATTAATGTCTCTTCAATTATTTCGTATGTTCTTTGTAAGAATCCCAAATTTTATTTTTTGAATTTTTTTTTCCCCATGAAAGTCAAATGATATGAAACTGAAGACAGCAGTGTAAAACTTGCTATTCATTCTAGTGTGGGAAGATCTGAAAGCCCTCATGAGAAATGATCCGAATTTCTTCCTGCCTTGATAATCCACTCTGGGTCAAAGTAGTTCAATTATTACTTTTCTGATGTAAAATTTGGGGGTTGGATGCAAAATATTTAGGTGTTTTTTGTTGGCTTTGGGTTTGTGTGGTAAAGGATGCATTAGGCCCAGAATTATGCCTGAAATATTGTCAAAACATGTCCCTACATGTTTTGTTCAACCCCCACTTCCCTCTCCTTTCTGGAGTGGGTGCATCAGCCCAGAGCTGAGAAAACAGAGGGCAAGGCACCAACAAGCCTGGGTAAACAACCCAACTTGCCTTGTTGGGGTAAACAAGAGCATTCACCCACCATGTGGGATGCTTGGGCTGTGCTTGTGCTTCTTACAAATATGGGCATACTCTAGCTATATGCTCTGCCATTGGCTAATATGTGTTAACCAAGTTTGACTATTGGCTAAATCCAAGCCTTGAGCAAATAATAAAAGTTATACCCAAATTGTAAACAACTTGCTCTTTTGCTCTTTTGCACTCTTGCACTCTTTTGCTTCTGCTCTTGCTCCTGGCATGTGCTGCGCTCTTGTTCACATGTCCTGCCTTTTTTCTGCAGCCCAGCAAGAAGCCTTGCCACCCAGGAAGTGCCATCATGCCTCAGTTTACCCACAAGCCAGCAAAGAGTTCTTTGCAGAAGCTGCACCGAAACTACAGCAAGCTTAGCATCATACCACAGTCCCTCTCATAGGAAGAAGCTGCCTAACTGTGCCCTGAAGCAAGAGAGCCCCGAGGAGAACTTGCTCTAAACCCTTTCAGTAGTTCTAGGCATAGACTGAGGAATTGTTTCTTTACCAGTATCATTGTCATGATATCACTGCAGTTTCAGGAGTACCACTGAAGGAGGATGACTCAGGTGTTGACTGAGAAATATTTCTCTCAGGAAAGCATAAGGGAAAGCAAACAAGTACTTTTGGGAAGAAAACTTAAGTGTGTCTAGGTTGGTATTTCTAGTAAATAAAATGCAGGTAATATAAGTTCCATCAGCAAAATGGAGTAGGCAGCAGAAGGTCTGGATGTTTGAAGCAATGAGCTTGTGTTCAAAATAACAAAAGTGCTGTAAGGATTGTTTGCTGTGCTTTGTTGCGAAGGGAGCAGCAGCAACCAATGTGAAATTATGTGAAAATATATGTGAGAATTTCTACTAAATTCTTTGGGCATTTGCCCAAGTTTAGTCACAGCTCAAAATTTATACTCCCACCCTATTAGTTTAAAGCTATGATAGAAACTTAAATTGGCAGCGTTGTCAACACATTGAGACATAATTCCACAGAGCACTGTGCTTCCAGGCCACCAAATAAAGTATCAACTTCCAAATGAAAAAACATCAAAATACGAAAAGAAAGCAACAGTATACTATACATCAGCAACATACAATGTTATTAAATAGAACAGCACATTTACTAGGGAATGCAGTGGCAGGAGTGCACGTGTAGGATGTTTATATTCATAGTAGCATCATTATCAGAAACCTAATTAGTTTTAATCTAAATTTGCATCATGATGGCGTTGAGTAGTGGTACTAGCCTACTATTAGTCTATGTTTGATTAAAAAGAAAAAAGTACTTCCCCCCCTCTTTCATACACATGTAAAGTGAGAAAACCACAAAGAGAAAACCACAAAAGAAAAACCTAGTATGTAGTTCTCACACACGAAAGTAAGCAAAGCAAGATGAATAGGCTTTGAAATTACATTTAATGCCACAGCATCTCTGGTCCATCCTAATAACTCCATTAAATTCAGCAAATGAGAGGATATAAATAAGTTTGCTCTCTTCTTCTTTATTCAGATTCAAACCTTTGAAACCTTTCCAGAACTGCTATCAGGCCTTGGTGTGCAGAGAAAACAGTGCTTCTGCCTGCACTGCTTCATGTAAAAGCTCAGGAAGAAGCTGCTAAAAGAATGAATAAGGCCATGGAAAACATCACATTTTCTTCTTCCGCCTGTTCCTGTGAAGTCTCCACAACAACTTCCATCTTTGGTGTTGATGTGAAAAATGATGGAGACTGTGGGATCCCAAAATGTTCTAATTGTCTCTAATTGCTACTCTACACAGCCCTGGGCATTGCTGCCTTTCCCTGCACCTGCCATGCAGGCAGGAGGCATGGCAGAGTGGGGGAAGGGATGGTGGAGGGGGAGTGTATAGGAAAAATGGGGGAGTTCCAGGGAAGCAGGGGCTAGAGGAAGTCGGATGGCTCCAGTCCTGCCCCACCATGCTGCTCCACGCTGCCTAATCTGCACTGCCCCACACGTCCCCATGTCCTCTGTCTGCCTAGAGGACTCCGCAGCAGGCAGCCACAGGGTGCCTCTCTGCTTCCATGGCTGTCACTGCTCCAGCTGGCCCTGGTCATGGCCCACATCCCAGAGACAAGCCACACAGCACAGTCCTGCTTCATGCAGCTTACAGCCTAGAGAAAACCACATGGCATGGCCCTGCTCCATGCCACTGCCAAGAAACTTAGAACTGCACGTGTGACAATGCCATCATTTTCAAGACAAGGGAAATGGTGATATATATATATATGATGATATATATTCGATATATATTTCTCCCACTGCTTTTCCCTCCCACTTTCCCTCTGCTCTGATTTCACTCTAATAAACTTGTTCATAGACATTTGGTGTCATTTTGCCTTCATTTACTCCAAGGGAATTACTTGAATCTTAGCACTGCCGCTCCCCACCCCTTGTTGACGAGGGTTGGTAAGGGGAGGACCAGGTCATGACAGAGACCAGGAATGAAACAACTCAGAATAAGCATAGCTTGTGGTAGTAGCAAATATTCAAACAAGGGATTCGAAGGCCTAAGTGGAGCAGGGTTCCATGTGAACAGTAGTTTGAACCTGAGTCAGTCAGTCCTAAGCGATGGTTGAATGCTGTTCTGAAAGCAGCAAGTTTGCAGATGACACCAATCTGAGTGGTGCTGTTGATATGCCAGAGGTATGGGATGTCATCCAAAGGGACCTGGACTAGCTGGGAAGGGGGACCCAGGTGAATCCCATTAGGTTCAATATGAGGAAGTGCAGGATTCACTCTGCACCTGGGCCATAATAATCCTCACTATAAATGCAGATTAGAGGATTACGTGATAGAAAGCAGTTCTGTGGAAAAAGACTTGGATTTGCTGATGGATGAGAAGCTGGACATGAGCTTCCATGTTACTGTCGTTGATATGCGACTATGTTGCTACTGTGCATAATTACTGCTCAAGAAATAAAATAAAATAAAAACTGAGATACTGAGGTACCAAGAATGAAGAAAGAAAGAAAAACAACAACAAAAAACAAACCCAAGGAAACCCAGACAAAACAAAACCAGCAGCAACAACAGCAAAACAACAAAAACAAACACAAAACCAAAAGTAAAATGAAAAAAAAGCCCACAAAACAACAGTGGAAAAGATCTCAATTAAAGAGGTTTAAATGGAAGTGGTAATGTGGTATATTGAGATAAGTAAAACTACAGAATAAACTGTCATACAAAACACTAAACATGCCAAGTCTCTGATGCTACAGCAGCACTAGATTGCAATATCTGCAGTCTCCTGGAGAGATACAAGAAAGAAAAGGGGAGCATTTTGGTTTTTTCGCTGCTCCATCTCCCTCAATGACATAAACTAAAGCACTTTGTTGGAATCACTGCATCTGTTACAAGCATCTTCCAACACAGTACTGTCATCAAGGTGAAGCGATCTATCCCTACTATTCTTTGACACAAACACATTAGCCAAGCTTTAGACAGTTGATGATCATGTTCTGCAAAAAGAAAAAAAAAAAATACTTTTTCTTCCTGTGAAGAAAGAAAAAAATAAAAGTGAATACCACTAAGATCTGATAGTTTTTTTCCTAATGCTTTGTACTCCTTCTAGTATCTAAAAGATGAAAAATTTTACAGGTGTAGCTTAGATACAGAAACAGAAATTGGCTCAGGTTTTAATAAAAAAAAAACAAAACAAAAAAAAAAAAACCAACAACAACTCTCTTCTACACTTGCTAAAAGAAAAATATAACCAAATAGTATAACCTCAGATAGTTTTCCAAAACTGAGCTGATTCTTTTGGCTCGGAGGCAGTTAAAAAATAATTGATGAGTTTGTGTACTGGAGGCCATGTAGACCATCAACAATTTAATTGCTATGGTGTCAGGGACTATTTGCTGTAGTTTGTGATTGGAACGCTTAGCTATGTTATGTGACACAAGACTTTTTCATTGTAATAGCACATTATATTTTTTTCTGACTCCATGTTTTACGTTTTTTCCTGCAATTTTCCACAGATGACTGGTGAAGTATAAAGGAAATAGACGAGATTGAACTACGCTGTGAAACCAAAGTCAGAAAAAGTTGAATTTCTGAGCTTCCTTGGTGCTTTGTTTATAGCTCCAATCAAAATTGTTAAATGAGAAACAAACTTGTCTACAAATTCTACAACCTTCTTTATTTGACCAGTGATCCTAAGCTTGGCCTATAGAGCTTTATGCTAGAGTTTCAGGCAACCACAATTAGCAGATACAAGCTTTCCTCAGTATTTCACTGGGTCACACAAATTAAGGATGTATGTAATGGTTTTAAGACTGTCTTTTTAATTTTTCTTCACAAAGTTCAATCAGAGAAAATGAAAGAATGTAAATAAATCACTATTGGGTGTAAGAAAACAAAATAATGATTATTCTAAACACTTTCATTGGAGAGATAGAAATGTTTAAGAATCTCTACTCAAAACAAGTTTGGCGAGTTGGGCAGTCTTGGTTCTCGGCTTGCTTGGCTTCTGTCTGGCTGCTTCTTTTCTGGCTGAAGATAGCACACTAACCTAGACAAGCTAAGTCTAACAGCCTCTCTGCTTCTTGACTCTGCCTTCTGCCAGGGAGGTCTTGGGGGATTCCTTCTGGCTGGGGTCAAGGTCCCTTGGGGAAAGGCCCCTTAGGGAAAGCAAAGGGAGCTTGGTTGTGCTTTTCTGTTGGTTGTACACATTTGTAAATGTTGTGAATAGTGTATATTTGTACATATTCATTGCATTTCATCATAGATTGTAGATTTGCTTGTAAGTACAGCTTTCATTTGCTTCCTGAGCTAGGCTTGTCATTGTCAGTGTGGGGCGGGGATTTCAGCTCTCACACTGTTACAACCATGATTAATCGTTGACAAAAATTCTACAAAACCATGCAAAATATAAAATACTTCGAAAGATTTTAGGACTTCTGCTGATTCCATCCTTATGCTCTTTTCATATCCTCTCTAAATATTAATCTACATTTTAGGATTGAATTCACCCTACTAAAGCACAAACATCCAAATACCTGACACTTGAAATGGTAATCTAGGCTCCCTTCCTGGAGACACTGCCACTTTCAAAAAGAATTTAAACATTTTGCAGTGATTTGCCACTAGGAAAACGGCAAATCACTGTTAACTACTGGCCCTCACTATTGGATGAGGAGGAAGATTAAACTGCTATTTTAGACTCAGTTTTCTGCACCACTGGAACATGGAAGTTGTGCTGTAGAGCTCTGTTCATATCCTGCAATCCTGCAATAGCATAGTTTTTGTTAGTTGATGTTAAGACATGGATTTCATCCTACATTAAATAGGAGAGGAGAGGAGAGAAATAACTGTATAGTGCGTGCTAAACTCACCTGGATGAGAAGGTTCTGCCTGATGTACCTCATCTCCTGTGACAGGATGACCCAACTATTGCATGAGGGAAAGGCTGTGGATATTGTCTACCTAGACTTCTGAAAAGCCTTTGACACTGTTTACTACAGAATTTTCATGGACTAACTGGATGCTCATGGATTGGATGAACACACACTCTGCTGGATAAAGCACTGGCTGGGTGAACAGGCCCATAGAGTGGTGGTCAAAGGAGTTAAATACAGCTGGCATCCAGTCACAAGTGGTGTTCCTCAGGGCTCAGTGTTAGGACTTCTGTTTAACATCATTATTGATGATCTTGATGAAGACATAGAGTGTTTTATCAGCAAGCTTGCAGATGACACCAAGTTAGGTAGGAGTGTTGACCTTCACGAGGGTAGGGAGGCTCTACAGAGGCTCTGTCTTGGATAGATTGGATCGATGAGCCAACCTTAACGTAACGAGCTTCAATAATGCCAAATGCCTTGTGATTCTATAATTCTGTGATATCACTAGCAGGATTTTAAACCAAGAAGTCTAGGATTAGTATAAAACCAGAGCAATACAACTTGTTCCAGGGGCACCATGATCAGTGTAGAGCTCACAGGGCAGTGAAGTCTTATTCTTCATTATGGAATCATTGCATCACCATCTTTGTTGTCTCCAACAGCTCAACATTTTTCTTGTAGTGAGGAGATATGTGGCAATGTGTAACAGGACTGAAAACTACCACTGTTATCAGGGACTCTTTAGGGAAGTCTGTTGCCTCCCTGGGGCCAGGGTCAAGGACATAGTAACAAAACTTCCTACCGTGATCCACCCATCTGACTACTACCCATTGTTGGCTTTCCAAGTAGGCAATGATGAAATTTCAAAAAGAAGCTTGAGATAAATGAAGAAGAACTTCAGAGCCCTGGGACAAATGGCTAAAGGGTCAGGAGCACAAGTAGTATTTGCTTCTGTCTCCCCACTAGCTATGCCTAATGATGGACTAACCATGAAAATCCAGCAGATTAATGCCTGGCTGCGGGACTGGTATCTACAGCAGGCTTGGGTGCTTTGATCACAGGCTACTCTGACCAGGCCTGATGACTATAGAAAAAAACTGCTGTTCTCTGAGAAGAAAAAGAATCCCGGGACAAGAACTGGCAGGGCTGATTGATAAGTCTTTAAACTAATTTTGAAGGGGGAAGAGGGAAAAATGAGCCTCGCTGAGGACATTCCTGGGGCAAATGTGAGGCAGGGTACCAGCTCGACTGCTATTGCAGGAGCTGTAGGGGATAGTGGATTATGCAACACCCACAGTAACAGATACTCCTCTGCTAAGTCTCTGAAGTGTCTGTACACCAATGCAAGAAGCATGGGGAATAAGCAGGATGAACTGGAAATCAGTCACAGGGTTATGATCTTGTGGCAATTACAGAGACATGGTGGGACAGCTGCCATGACTGGAATGTGGTTATGGATGGCTATGTTCTTTTCAGGAAGGACAGGCTGACAAGGCAAGGTGTTGGAGTTGCTCTCTATATGAATAAGAAACTGGAATGTCTTGAGCCCAACCCAGGGGGAGATGATAAAAGGGTTGAAAGCTTATGGGTAAGAGTGAAGGGACATGCAAACATGGATGATACAGTTGTGAGGGTTTACTACAGATCACCAAACCAGGAAGAAGCTACTGATGAGGTCTTCTACAGGCAGCTGGAAGTAGCCTCAAGATCAAGTGCCCTGGTGCTTGTGGATGACTTCAACCACTTGAATATTAGTTGGAAGGATCACACAGCCAAGCACAAACAGTCCAAAAGGTTCCTGCAGTGCATTGATGACAACTTTCTCCTGTAAGGAGTTGAAGAACCAACAAGGAGAAGTGCAATGCTGGAGCTGATATTAACAAACAAAGATGGATTGCTTATAGATGTCAAGGTTGCGGTGCCCTGGTTGCAGTGATCATGATATGTTAGAGTTTAATATCAATAGACAAATAAGCATGGTAATAAGTAAAATTTCAACCCTGGACTTTAAAAGGGCCAACTTTCCCCTCTTAAAGATTCTACTTAGAAATATCCTGTGGACTAGGTCTCTGGAAAGAAGGGTGGCCTAAGAGAGCTGGTTAATATTCAAATATTACCTCCTCCAAGCTCAAGAGAAATATATTCCCTTGAAAAAAATGTCAAATAAGGCAAGCAGAAGACCTGCATGGATAAGAAAGGAACTCTTAGTAAAACTCAAAAATGAAAAGGAGGTTTACAATATGTGGAAAAACCAGTATAATCAATTGGGCAGAATATAGACATAGATCCAGAGAATGCAGAGATGCAACAAGGAATGTCAAGACCCTCCTGGAACTGAATCTTGCCAGATGGGTGAAATAGAAGAAGATTTTTTTCAAATACATCAATGATAAAAGGAAGAGCAGGGAAAAGGTGGGTCCACTGCTGAATGTGAGGGGAGATATGGTAACTGATGATGCAGAGATGGCAGAGTTGCTGAATGCCTTCTTTGCCTCAGTCTTCCCTCCTAAGACCAGCCCTCAGGAACCTCAGTCCCTAGAAGCTAGGGAGCGGAACAGGGGAGATGTGGGCATTCTGCTGGTCAGTCAGGAAAGGGTTAGAGATCTCTTATACCATCTGAAGACACACAAATCCATGGGCCCTGATGGGATGAATCCACAAGTACTGAGAGAGGTGGATGATGGAGGATGGAGGATGATGGAGGATGCTGTGCAGCCATCCAACATGACCTGGAAAGGCTGGAGAGATGGGTGCAGGCAAACCTCATGAAGTTTAATAAGGACAAGTGCAGGGTCCTACATCTGGGGAGGAATAACAACAGGCACCAATACAGGTTAGGGGCTACCCTGCTGGAAAGCAGCTCCATGGAGAAAGACCTTGGAGTGCTGGTGGACAACAAGTTCTCCATGGAACAACAATGTGTTCTTGTGGCCAAGAGAGCCAATGGGATCCTGGGATCAAGAAAAGTGTGTCCAGCAGGTCTAGGGAAGTTCTTCTACCTCTCTACTCTGCTCTGGTGAGACCACACCTGGAATACTGAATCCAGCTTTGGGCTCCCTAGTTGAAGAAAGCTGGAGACCTGCTGGAGAGACACAAGGCTGATTAGGGAACTTGAGTATTTCCACTATGAAGAGGGACAGATCCCTGGGGCTGTTTAGTCTTGAGAAGAGAAGACTGAGAGGGAATCTTATCAATGTCTATAAATATCTGAGGGGTGGTTATAAATATCAAGTGGAGGGGGCCAATCTCTTTTGGGTGGTTCACAGTGATAAGACAAGGAACAAGAGTTTCAAACTAGAACATAGAAGATTTCACCTCAACATGAGGAGAAACTTCTTTATAGTGAGACTGATGGAGCACTGGATCAGACTGCCCAGGGGTGTTGTGGAGTCTCTTTTTCTGGAGACTTTTCAAACCCACGTGGATGTGTTCCTGTGTGGACTACTCTAAGTGTTCTTACTTTGGCAGGGGAGTTGGACCTGATGATCTCTTGAGGTCCCTTCCAGCCTCTGCTATACTGTGATACTGCGATACTATGAAGTGTATGTATAGTAATTGTCAACGTGTGCAAACGGTGCCATCCATCTCAAAGCCTTTCAGTATTTAAGACTGATTTTGAGAGGCCTGGATAGCTTCTAGTGTTTCACTAGCTATCTCAGCCAGGGTAGCAATACTTCTCTGTGCCAGCACCCGCTTGGCATTAGAAGAACTTTTAGAGGCTTAGCCAATTGTTTCATATGTTTCATGATTGGTAAATGCTACACATAGTTCATGTTGCTTCTTAGTAACATTTACTGGCTTAGGCTCTCCTATGTGGCCCATTCATTGGCTAGATACTATGTTTGGAAAGATCAGCTATGCCTTTCTTCATGAGCAGGAATATTTCTAAATGTCTAAATCACATTAGTTGTATTTTGGGTACAAATATGCTGGTTTGAATCTGGCTGTAAGTAGATAGCTAAAGGTTACAGGCTAAACCAAAAAAAAAAAAAGCTGAGAATTGTCTTTCCCTTCTCCATGTCCAGCCCTAGGCTATACTCTGATATGTTAGTGGGGTATGCATATTCATGTTTTCATAGCCTCAGGAGCCCGGACCTGGTACAAGGTCTTAGACATAGACACAAGTCTTCTCTTGATAGAGAGCAACATAAAGCAATACAGCACAAAGGTAGGCCATATGCTAAAAAGAGAATGAAGCCAAGGGAGGCACTGAGACACCTCTCAAGAACCTCCACTGAGCTTGAAAGCTCTTTCTTCTGCAGATCTTCTTGCCTGAAGATATGTCATTTAACCTTTGAAGGATGAATTCTCCCACAGAAAGCCTTATGGTATGAGGAAGGTATGACTTTTCTTCCTCATTGCAGCATCTTTGTTAAATCTGTAATCTAGTGGGGCTATGCTCCCATCAGCCCATGAAATTCATAATAGGAAAATTGCTTAAGGATCCTGAAAGTGTCCTACTTCTGTTAAAAGCCTTTCCCTTGAGCATATGCTGAAGCACCCTTTTAAAAAAAATAACCTCTGCAGGTGTATAGTCCCCACACTCTCACTGCAATGTGCAACTCAGTTTTCCATCTGGATTTCTCTCCTTTCTCCTCCATTCACAAAAGTATATTCTTTGTATATTTTGTTGTTTAACGTAAGAGCATAAAGCACAACATGGGGGATTCATTATCCTACCTACTAATACAAACTTCATCCATCAAAACACCATCTACAAAACAGAGGTCCTAGCATTCTAAATTACATTGGAAACTTTAATGGAGATGTCATACATCCACATTTTTATGGTGATGATAAAGAGGAGATGCGTATGCTTTAAAAATCAAAGTGTAGGCCTATCCACAGCAAATTATCCCTATACATAGGCTGTAATGAGTAAATTGAAAATTATTAATCAAATCTCTCAAAAAGAAGGTGAAAGTGATTCTTCTTTTTCTTCCACTATATTGCTTTGACAAAAAAAAAAAAAAAAGGCAAAACCAACACCCCCCAAAAACTCCTCAAATCTAAACACACAAGCAACAAGAACAACAAAAAATTCCCGGAACACCAAATAACAAAACCCAAAAGAACCAACCAAACAAAACACCAAAAGAAACAAAAAAAAAAATCCAAAACAAGCAGAAAAAAAACAAACAAAACACCAAAATTCAGCTTTCAGAACAGCCATTTTTGATTATGAAAACTTTCTTAGCATACGTGTACAGATAGAAATAGGACACATACACATTTAACAGACAAACCTGAGTTTCTCAATTTCTAAACCAAAAGCAAGACTAAAATCCTAAACGTCTTTTGCAGAGCCTGACTGTGTCTCCATGAAACTTGTCAAGTCTTTTTGTTTAGCCTTTCAGACAAAGCTGCCTGATTTGGAGTCAGTCCGATAAATCTTCTAACATAGGACTGACCCTGTGCTAGAAGAAGTCATGAACGTGATGAATCACAGAATCAATAAGGTTGGAAAAGACCTCAAGGATCATCAAAGTCCAACCTATCACCCAAGAATTCATGACTACTAAAACCATATCACCAAGTGCCATGTCCAATCCCCTCTTGAACACCTCCAGGGATGGTGACTCCACCACCTCCCTGGGCAGCACATTCCAACGGCTAACAACTCTCTCCATGAAGAACTTTCTCCTCACCTTGAGCCTAAACTTCCCCTAGCGCAGCTTGAGACTGTCCTCTAAAGGTGTATGGTGGAAACAGTATCTTCGTGAAATGCATATCATTCTATTTAGAGAGCAGTCAAAACCTAAGGATATCAGATACAATTCATAAACCAGCATCAGCTTTGGTATTTTGATACTATACAGACACTCTGGCAACTTGTGTGCAGTGCTAGGATCTGGCAGAAGAAATACTGAAGGAAGTAGCTTTAAAACAGAAACAATCTCCTGCTTTTCATCTTAAATCTCCAGTTATTCTACCAGATTATTCGCCCAATTGTCCAGTATTGTCACACTAATCATAATTCACCCGTCCTGACAACTATAAAGAAAGTCCAACTGGGGAAAATTGACTAATATTGATTCATGCATGGAAAACTATTTCTGTGATACAAATTAACCTGATGGGTATTCATTTGATTATCTTTGCTGACTTCACTTTCCCTTTTTGATTGAACATTCCTCCAGACAGATATTCTTTCTGGTCTTATTTTCATATAACACCTATACCAAATCAATCAAAATCTGAAGTGAATATTTTGCAAACAGAAGTATCAGCAACAGTTTTATACTGCAATTCCACACAAGCAAATCCATACAGAATAAACCAATCTCCTAATTTTGCTGAAATAATTGGAAGAATCCTATTGTTAGAGAATCAGAGAAGTGATTTTTAGAGTAAGAGAGTCTCTAATTAGCCACAAATTGAAATAAAAAGAAAAAAAATTAAAAATAATTGACCTGCACAATTATCTTTTGTTACAAAAAAATTGTTGTTATCTATAGAAACAAAAAACCATCCAGGGTAGATTAAGAAAGTCCATTAATTTCTTTTATTCATTGTAGGGATTAGGGGACTATTGAGGGTTTTTTTCCTCTTCTGAATGCTGCGTAGTCCCTAAGGAACTTTGCTTGCAGGGAGAAACAAAGTCTGCATTGAGTGCCTTAGACAATACACTCCATTTATACTCCAAGTAGCAACGAGTCAGCACAGTAATTTAATTTTTCTATGATGTTATGTCTGCAGAATGATACTGACTGCTGAATGTGGAAAGAGTTCATATAGATTCCAGAAGGAAATAGTGAGCTATGTTACTGAAGCCAGAAGAGTGAAACAGTCTTTATTTTGCCTGTACTGCCAGCTGTAAGCCTTTTGCAGGTACAGGTTATTACATGGCACTTGAGGAATGCTGTAACTCCTCCATTATTCTGATGAGGTTTTTGTATTTTCTCTTTTCCCAGAGCACTGTGTCTTTTCCTGGGAATAAGTCACTAGGAGAGAGCTTTTTAATCTGCCACTCAGGGACTCACATAAGCAAGTAACTGTATAACAGGGTTTGTGGGATCTGGGGAAGATTGAGTTCTTCAGTCAAGACTTGAAGGTGTGAGCTCCTGATTTAGAAGACAGAGTACTACTTCTGGAGTTTACCACTCCCACCATCCTCCCCATCTGTTTTTGTCAAGCTCAAGAATTGTGCTGCCGGTGGAAATGGCTGCAGTTCTTAATGACATCAGAAGTGCTGTGAATTAAATCTGTGGTTCTGAAAGATCATCAGTACACTGTTTTAACCCCTTTTTCATACATTTTTTCAGATTCAGAACTTTTGCTGTTAAAAATTTCCAGACACTTCCTTTTTCTCTTTTTGAAAGTAATTTGTAATATTTGTTTACAAAGATGATCATTAGCTTTCCAAGATATATAGGTATAGATAGAGAGATAGGTATTTCTATTTACTACTGTTTTTCGCTATGTTAGACAGATGAATCAAACAGACAAGGAGGCAGATGAAAATACTTAGTATACTACAGGGAAGTGTTATGGAACAAAAAAATAAATGCTGATTTTTTTATTTTTTTTTTAGAAAATATGAAAACAACCTTATGGCACCAAATGGATCACATTTTCAGCTGACAAAGATTGGTTTCATTTCATGGCAGAGGAGTTGTCACTCAATCTACTTCTATGTTTACCTCCACCTGAAATAAGAATCAGACTTTGGATCCAAGAATAGGAAAACCCATACCCTCAACAGTATGCCTCTCTAGAGTACGTGAGGCATTTGATGCTATTCCTCACTGAGTCATTTAAAAATCCTTTCTTAGCCTGTTGTTTATCTTCTTGTTGATTTTGGGTTTTGGTTCATTTTCTTTGTTTGATTGTTTGTTTTTTGAATCATGAAAACATAGGTAGTAACAGAACTGTACCCACTGAGGAGCCAGAGACATCCTATAACAGAGCACAGGAGAGGAAATTAAATTTCTCTTCCCATCTTTCATAACTTTCCTCAGTGTGACTTCAGGCAACTCACTTCCCTATCATTCACTTTCTCCATGTCCAAAATAATAAGTGATGTTGAACATGTTTGTAAGATGTATTGTTATTAAGATTTATTGTGAATCAGCTCTTTTGGTGTTATTCTTGTCTTCATTATTGTTAATACTTATTACTAATTATTATTATTGTTATTATTATTATTATGCTTCTGCACTGGTGAGAACACTTTAAAGCACGTACCACTGTGCTGGGATCTACAACTTGCAATGGAAAAGCTATCCTGAAAGATAACCTTGCCACTAACAAGGTAAAAATGAGATCATGAAGCAACTCAATAGCCTGCTTCACTAATAACATGATTTTCAAATACCCTGAGCAAAATTCTGTTCTCAGTGAGATAAGTCTAAATCTGAGGGGTCCTGCTGAGGTCTGCAGAACTATAGGGAAATTACTGAAAATTTAGTAATTCAGTCAGAAAATACAGAATTCAGTCCAGTGGTACTTAAAGTAAACTTGCTCACTCTAAAGGGCCTGATTCATGTTGGTGCTCAGTGTGCTACACAGGGAAACAAAAACAACAGGAACACATACATGCTAATTAAAACTGCAGAAGTGACTTGATGGCTAGATTAAATAACACCTCTGGAAAGAGAGGTTCCTGCCAGATATAAAAGCAGGAAGTTTCTCAAATAAGTTGCTTTAAGGACTGTTTCTGATCTAATTTTTCCTAATTTCTAGAAGCAGAACATAAAGCCTTCACTTTCTGGGTGATGTCTGTCAGTTAAATGCTGGCCCATACCTACTCCCAAGAGCAGTTTGACTTTTTCTCCATACAATTTATAGAGGAACTCTGGTGGCCATTTAAAGAGACCTCTTAATCACTTCTGTTATCCTATATGGGGGAAAAGCACTGGTAGGTCTGAACCTACCAGAACAGTTCATTTTTAGCCCTTTTTAGTTGCAGATTGAATATGGAAGGCCGAAGTTACAGACAGGATAACATCAATGCAGATGAAGAGCAGGTCAAGGATATGTAAGATAAATCCAGCTTGTGCTTGTGACAGTGTTTTTAATCTCACAGGCAAAATCAGTTATATTTCTGCTGGAGCCACGTAGTTGGCTTGCAAGGGAATTGTACTGCCATGAAACATGCACAGAACCTTACTATTGGAATACGGGAGTCACTGAGAATTCTAAATATATGCTTCATTCCTAAGGAAGAAAACAAACAAGCACACATCAAAGATAAAAATAAAATAAAGCTAAGCTACTAACACTGGTTTTGCTTGCTGAAGACAATGTCTCCTGTAGCTGCTATTCCTACAATAGCTGCTGTGTGGCATTGCTCCCCTTCAGATAAAAACAAGCAGTGAACAATGCTGGTGAGTCAATGGTGCTAGACGCAGCACATTTCTTGCAGACAGTCCTATTCCCTGTCCCCATAACAAAATACTCTAATTGTTATGTTGAATATTATGGCTAAAACTACTATTCTCGCTTGTTCAAGAATTTTGTCTCTATTTCCGTAGAGCTACAGGGAGCAAAAAAGTGTCTTTTCCAAATTATTATTTAAAGAAAAAAAAAAAAAAGCTTTGAAAAATAATCTGCTGGCTATGAAATTTGTTATGAAATGTATTTCAATTAAGAGGCTACATAATTTACATGCATAGCTTTTCTTCTGTCAAGTTTGTGTTTTTGTTGTCTTGTCACAATGCCCTGAAGTAAGCGCTTCTGAATTTTTAAACTTTAGCATTTATCTTAGCAATCACGCTGTGAAGATAAATATCCCTTGAGGAAGATACACAATTGGATCTTGTATAATACTAAGTTAGATTTTGTACAGGTTATTACTGAAGTAGGAAGCATGGGGGTTCAACAGCAACAATTATCAGATTGTTTATATTCAGTGTATTGTACATGCTTCAGTTAATTAAAACCATGAAGTAGTTGTGATTCTGAAGCTCAGTTCTGGGATCCTTGATAACATTTGGGAAGCATAAAAGGGTCATAACCAGTTTCAAAGTCTTATTTTAAAAATTCTCCTGGTGCTAAACTTTCTGCAGGGGTCTTTTCCTTGTGTCCCTTCTATTACAGGACACACTGAATGCAGTGTGGTAAAGAACTGCTATGATACAGCAATAGTTCAGACCCACAGAACAACTGAAGTGACGAGCACAGTTCAGATTTTTCCCAGTTCCTTTACATTTCTTGCACACCTTTGCATGGTCAATGTGAAGCAGAAGGGTACACTTGAAAATTACCACTTTTTTTTGTAATTTATTTTTTTAATTTTTGTGAATAATCTACTTTTTAGTTGACCATCTTCTTTGATCTAGTTTACTGAGTGGCCATGTAAAAATGTTTAAGATTGGCTCAACCTAAGGAGCACCTTGAGAAGAAAAAATTCTTTGGCAACAACAAAATAATAAAGACAGTAGCATAAGTGAGTATTCAACTGTCATACATGTCAGTTTTAGGATGCCGATAGGTTAGGTGTTTAACTTAAATCCGGGTCTGGTCACCTTTAAGCCAACCTAAGACTACAGTTATGAGAGGGGACAGCTATCCTCCATGCACAGCACTTGTAGTCACATGTCTTTGTGGTTATCCAGACCTTACTGAAAGGAAAAAAAAATGCTTAGGAAATTCAGGAAAAATGTTAGTACTGTCATGGGGAAGAGGTGTTAATGCTTGGTTGTAATAAAGTGAAATACTTGTTGATGTCTTCTTAATACCTGCAGAGACTTAGATGAGCTGAAACTGATGCTGCACCTGTAGACTTGCTCTGAACTGAGTTTTGAAGAAGTCTCTTTCCCTTTGCTGATCACATAAAACCCAATAAAATATGGTCACTAGATGACCAAAGTAGTCATTAAATTAACTTTTGAATAAAAATAGAATAGAGGTTTCTGAGCCAGTGCAGGAGACAGAAATAAAACTGGCTTCCCAGAACATCCTGCCATTCTCTGCAAGCAAAGCTCTGTTCAGAATAGTTTCCTTGACTTCCATGGAAACAATATATCCCTATAACGTGGATAGAATATCTATGATAAATAAATAGGTGCCCACTCAACCAGGGAGCTGGAGACACAGGAGCTGGTCCCAATCTCAACTTGCAGGCTTCTCTCCCTCTCGAGTTGCCTGCCAGCCTCCAGGAAGCCACTGCAGTTGCTATTTATCTGTACAGTGAGGACTTGCTTTCAGGCTTTCTTACCAATTTCAGTGCTGGCCATGGTGCTTATTTTGTAACATGAACAATTTATACTTTTCTCTGTTAAGTAGCATGAAAACTGAGCAGACACTAGCACACCATAACATTTCAAGGAGGCCATTGTCCTGTGCTATTACTGCCTTTCAACTGCACAAGAGGTGAGGATCCAGTTCGTGATTCTTAATGTTCTCCAGTGTAAGTTCAAGAATCCTTTTAAAACAACAACAACAAAAAGTCTTGGTTCCTGACTTCTTACAGAAACAAAACTTCTGTGATCACAATCCTTCTGTCTTGATTCTTAATTCCTGTCTCTGCGTCAAACATTTGGACCTATTAGCCAATTGTAACTAACTGTGGGAGATTAGAATTTATATCAAAGTTCTTAAGTGTTTTTTAGGAAATGCAACAATTTTTCAGGGAATTGATTCCCCCAAACACATGTACATGAAAGGATGTTCTGCCTGGAAGGATGTTTGATCAGTTGTCATCAGGTGTTACAATCCAGCAGTCACCATGTACATAGATCAGGATCCAACTCTACATGCAGTGATCTTGGGTTATATTGCAGGAACATAGAGGGCAGAAAGAATATTCGGCACTGTATAGGGATTTGTTAGGTGATGGGTCAGTTGTAGTTTCTGTAGTGTTGTTTATACTGGATATTGGATTTATTTCCTTTCTTTTCCTTGCTGAGTGGTGTCCTGATTATGACAATCGTGATTTTATAGAGATAGAGCCCCAGACAGCTGTTCAATGCACTGGGAGCAGTTGTCTGTCCTCAGTGTTTGATACATTCTTTTGTCTTTCCGTACAAGTCTGAGGAAACAGAAAAGGACCTTAAGACTTGTCAGAATTGCTGTTCATCTCCCATGGATGCTGCAATAAGATGGTGAATAGGAGTTTTTTCTGCTAAGACAGTGTTTTGCAACTGATCAATTGCTCAGCTCAGAATATTGAGAGAAAATTTCCTGAAACCTTATAGGCAATTAGAAAATAACCTGCTAGTGAAGTGTATATACACATACATTTTCAGGTACAAAAGGTTTGAGATTCCCTTTCTGAAGATAAGAAAATGCTGTCCTGGTCAATTTAAGACTGAGAGTTCAGGGCAGTCTTACTTGCTGAAGTTATCTTGACATCTATTTTTAATTACAAGCATTATTGAGGATTCTTAAAAAAACAAACAAACAAACAAAGCCCCTCCCCCCCCCCCAAAAAAAAAAAAACTAAACAAAAACAAACAAACAAACCACTAAAGCCTAAAGTACAGGGGTTTTTCGGAGTATTTTTGTGTCAGTGAATTTTTCCTTCTATCTCTCTTCGGGACATCCCCCAAATAGACTAAGCTGACATTTGTGATCACTGATAACATCTCTTTAGCTTTATAGTATTGTCTTTAATAAGCCTAGGGCTGAATTTCAGCTCGATGTGCTTTCCATAGCATCTCACCACCAGACAATCCTTCTGGGTACGATAAACAGAGCAGATTCCCCCTCCTCCCAGAACAGTAAGGTACAAGTTATAGTAGCACCCCACTGTTTCCTAACAGGAGATTCATCTTGCTCTAAGCTCATTCATGTTCAAGGGTGAGGAAAAGAAAAAAAAAGGGCAAACCCCAACAAAACCCTCATAAAATAGTAAACAAATAGATTCATGGTGTAAATAATAGCAATTATACAGAATTAAACATAGGTATGCTGGTATTCCCTGGATAAAAGTTTTCAGTTTAAAATTTCTAGCAGTAGAAACAGCTGTGCTTCAGCATTACCTGCAGCTTTCTTAGAGCACCTCTATTTTAAGCATGCAGCAAACCAGAAAACTATGATGTAGCCACTTTCTTGTAGCTGCTTGCTTATTTTAGACAGGAAGATATCTGTTCTTTTCAAAATATAATGGAAAAGATTGCTAACCACCAAACATATAGCAGCGGGAGATGACAGTTTGAATGTAGCACAGACACCAAACACAAGCATTTTTAAGAGGTTCTAGTGCACAACCAAAACCAAAAATAAGCAAAACAAACAAAGAAGGGGAAAAAAAAAAAGGCATGTAGATAGCAATGCACTTGTTCAATCTATGCTGTTTCCATGTTATTTGATCAGTTAGGGATATTAATTTAAAAAAAATCTGATTAAAGCATTAAAAAAAAAATCAAACAAAAAAATCCAAACAAACAAAAACCACCAAAAGCCCCCCAAAACAAACAAAAAATCAAACCAAGGATTCATTTTGCAATTGTAACATAATCGGCTCCAAATCTCTGCAGGTTGCAGGACACACCACTGAGATGAAGTCGTGTTGAAGAAACAGCTTAAAATGACTCACCCTCTCTCATTTCTGGGAAGATTAGGTATATGGAGGGAAAGGGAGAAAAGGGAGGTGTTTGGGACATTTTGTCATTCTTTTCTCAACACAGAATGGAACAGCTTCAGATGCTACAACCATCCTGTTTGAAAAGGTGACTTCAGAGTGCAGGAATACCTGTATTTATTTTTGCTGACATGGAAATGGCACTAGATGGGCTGTGTGATCCCCAGACAGTCATGCTCTTTCTTTGCAAAACGCTTTGAGATTTATGATTTCAAGCCACTGGTGCAAATGGAAAGTCTTAGCAAAGTAAGATAGAGAAATACATTTTCTATAGGATTTTAAAACCAATCTGAACAATTTTATTTGCAGGGATATTATTCTGCCTTCAGATTTATCACATGACATGAAAATTCTACAGAAGCATCCTTTATTAAATTAAGTTGCTATTTAGAGTAATTTCTATAGAATCTAATTTATTTTCTGTAAGCCCCTATAGACTTCAAATGTTTTTCATTCTATAGGATTTTTCCATAGGGACAAATATTAGTGGCTGTAGTATTTGATTCACAGTAAAGTTGTTTTGTAGAAAGGAAAAATGGCTGCACTAGTAAAGATTTCAAAAGATTCAAAAGATTTCAAAGCAGGGTCTGCTTTAGCAGGCAACTGTCCCTGGTTGAGGCAAACCCTTCAGCCAAACTTGGGCTGGATTTGCCCACAGTGGTGATATGAAGCTATATAGGGGTTCAATGACACTTGACTCAAGTAACATTTTGAGGGTTCAGCATCCAAGCTGTATTTTTTTCCTTCATTTTTTTAATTTTTCAGTATACTCCCATAATCACCACATGAATGAGAAATCAAACTGCTTGTAGTGAGTAATTCAGTTATAAAAACAAGTTCTTTCACTGGGGAAACGGCTCCTTAATCTGTTATTTGGTAGAAGCTGGTAGTTTCTAAGCACCCAGTTACATCTTGTTGATCTACCTATGATCATGCAGCTCTTACTGCCCTCCACTGCTAGCAAACTATTTGAGGCTACATTTTATGAGATAGCAATACACATGGTCCCTGCCAAAGCCAGTTCAGGACAACATGAAGAGGAAAACAACTGAGCCAGAGGTGATAGGTCCTCTACCCCAGCTTAAATGACTAGCTAGATAGAAAAATAAGATTCAGAATCTCTCCTATATACTGAATTATACTCTTGTGCCTAACCTAAAGTACTTTGTAAACACATGTTCCCAGTTGCCTTTCCAGCACACTGTGGCCTTTTGAATCAACAGTAATGAGAAGCAGTGCAGACCAAGGGTTTCATTTTGCCTGCAGCTTGCAGCACTGAGTGCGCACGTCATACACATGTTAAGTTGTAACAGTTACCATGGTGATGAAAGGAAGCATTACAAAATGCACAAGCTGTTGAACATGTTGCTGGAGCTGAGAGGAAGAGCTAAGAATAAACTTGGTGCTAATTCTACTTAACAGTGTGCTTCAAGTAGCTATTCATTGGCCAGCATCACCTCCCAGTCAAGTAGCTCATTAATACGAGTCAGATTGTAGCATGAGGGTGTTGCCTCACTTGAGTGCTCCCAAGACCTGGAACCTTGCAGCCCCACCACTGATTCCATCACAATAGCCACAAATGGAGAATTATAAAGAAGGAAAAGGATGATTTTTATGGCTATTTAATTCTTTATTTCTGTGGGACTGACAGATAAGATTGTGTCAATCGCCTGTTCATAACAAGCCTTTTTTTTGTTTTAACACCAACTGCAAAAGTCCCCTCATGACAAATGCTTAAGTGATCAGCTGGAACAATAGAAAAGTTGTCCACCTGTCTCTGCTGCTGAGAAAGGAAAAAGAATTTTGAAACAGAGGGAGGACATATGTCACCCTTCATCATTCCTGTAGCCATGTATGTGCACTCCTGCCCAGGCACAGCAAAGGGGAAGCATGTTAGGGTCCTGGCACAGCACTTACCTTCCTCCAAATGAATCCTGTCACATAGATGTAGGATCTGAATGAGGCTGAACCGGTAGGCAAATATTCTATGTACTCTATCAGAAACCTAGCCTGAGAGATATTTTTTTCCTTTTCCATTTTGCTCAAATGTGCCTCCACACTTGATGATTTGAGGCAGAATTTTGTTTGTGGCTGTAGATATGAAGTCCCTTTTTCTGCCTGATAAATACCCACTAGATGGCAACATCCCTCTTGGCGCAGGGGTCTGTGTCTGTGTGTGGGGGGTGGCAGATAAGACACAAGGATCTTGGATCATGTACTAAGATTTTGTAAGCACAAAGAAAGATATTCATTAACAAACTCATCCTAGCTTTTAAAAGGAATTTAAGCATCAACAACAAAGTGTGCATTACCTGTGTATGTTAAGGGGTGTTTCTGAGCACCTGTCCAGAAACAATTTAAGGTCTTTGTTGTGGAGAGGGGGATTAGGGATGGAGGATGGTGATTATTAATTATGAATAATGGAAATATGAGTTATGAAAATTATTTTTTTATTATTATTCAATTAATAACTTTATACATATTGATTCAGATGCACGGTTGTAATAATATAGACCATAACTGATTTAGTATTTACAATTATACCCAATTATATTTACAGTCAATTTCTAATTAAGGGAAAGAAAGGGTGTAGTTCTGCTGCTTGTCCACTAGATGGAGACTAGACAAGACTCTTGTGGCTGCTAGCTAGATATAGAGATATTTATAATGTTATCACGAGGCAAGTTAAGCTAGAAATATCACGCGGCTACTTGCGGGCGCTTTGAATAGAATGTTACAGAGTGTTGTACACATGAAAGATGCATTCTGTCTCTCTGTGCAGCAAGGTAAGTTGCTGGGTTATGCTGGCTTGCTGCTTATCTTCCCGAGGCTGGTCCCGTTTGGGCGGCGACTTTCTTTCTCCCTCCTGGCTCTGTGGGGGGGGCAAGATTTGCTTTCTCCTCCCGCAGTCTGGGGGGGGGGGGGGGGGGCGGTTGGCTTCTTTGTCCTCCCACAGTCTGCAGGAGTGGAGTGGCTCCCTGACCAGAGGATCGGCTCAGCAGGGCCGGGTCCTTTCAGTGGTCAGCCCTCGCGATCGAGGGTGGTTCCCGTAGGTGGGTTTCGGTGGGGGTGCAGTGAAGCGATGCTTTCCCCCTCAGCTCGGCTCAAGGTGAGCTCACACTGCCAAATATCAGTGACTGCTTTCCATTTAAATTACAATGTGGCAGTCGTTGCCTTTGTCTTCAACAGAGAGGCTATCTTTTGTTCTCTCTTTCCCTCTGGGAAATCCCGGGTGCTTTGCCCTGGTATGGGCTACGGAGCGCCTACAGTGGGCGGCTCCCTTTCTCTCCCACGGAAGGCGGGGGCTACGCAAGATGTATTTCTGCTTATGGCTGCTTATGGCTGCTTAATTAGCTTGCAGTATTTTCTGGACCACCTGGTTCGGGCTGGGTCCTTCCCCTTCTCGGTTTATGCTTACCTTCTCCTGGGGCTTCCCTCAGTCCTTTTGACTAGGTCTACGATGCCTCTCAGTGAAGGGATCTCCTTTGCGGGTTCCTCGAGTGTCTCAGTGGGCTGGCTTCTGTATTTGCAGAGGCTTCTAGTATGCTTGCATGTGAGAAGACTTACAGTGGATGCAGTGTGAGTTACTTAACAAGTGAAAGAAAAAGGAGAGAGCAAACTAGTAGACAAATGGAATAATACTTATAGATTCTCAAGGCTGGAGCTAGCTAATGAGCACGCTTGCCAACAACCTGCTTTCACCTATAGAAAAGGTGAAGCTAGAATTATGCCCTTAGATGGACAGAGCATAGGCATGCCATGAGATGGGTGCATGCAATTGTTTACCCCTTAGGAGCCCTTAGGAGACAGGCTGGCACCTGAGCCTTTTGTCCTCCTCTCCTGAAAGGAGGGTGGAAAGGGGGACTTCCCAGAACATATTGGGACAAGTTAGCTGGTATCTGGGGGCATAATTCTGGGCATGTGATGCCTTCACTACAGCCTTGTAATGCAAATAAACCCCAGCCATTAAGGATATAAAGAATTATAGTCCCCAATAGAATTTGGTCTCCCTACTCCTTGCTCTCTCTTCTCTCACAGTTATTTTGCTGCTTTGACCATCTGTCAGGCATTGTCTTAAACTAGTTTTGATCCGAATCATTTTGTGCTTGTATTTGGATACCTGTAAAATGCTTATTACACGTAAAACAACAAAAAAAGAAAAAATCAAACAAAACAGAAAAACAAAGCAAAACAAAAACAAACCACCAAAACAAGGAAGGTATCTGGGTTTCTTTGTGCACAGAACCAAATCAGACCCATCCCTTCAGTTTCAAACCTACATACATATATTCTCATACATTTATACACATACTTGGAGTCACTACAAATGCACCTAAAACCAATCTGGGAATTAAAACTTGTTGCAGAAGCAGTAGGTAGAAGAAAGGATGGAAGATAAGGAAAAAGAAAAAAAAATAAAGACATTTCTACAGAGTGCTATAGTGATCCAGCATCAGAAGCAATAGTGGGATAATATCACCCTCTGATGTGACAGCTTATCATGAAGTAGAAAATGTCAAGTTTTGAGTCTCCCATACAGGTCAATATATGGTATGTTTCTCAGAGATATTACCCTAGACCTGCCAGAGGCATCTGATAATGATATCCTGATTGATTAGGCACCTGTAATTCAATGAAGAGAACCAAAAGCTCAACGCTATGGTACGCCTGAAGTAGGGCTTGCTTAAAAAGATGATAACCTTCAATCTTAATGTTTTATCCATTTTCTTAGTTTGAAAGGCAGGGTGGATGTATCTTTTAAGAAAATCAGTCTATCTTAAATTTTGTCTGTGTGTTTCTGTTAACTTTTCCTTTGAAATATGTGGTACAACTACAGAACCTCCCTCCAATGTATTTCCTGCAACATGAAAAAGCATGAGGTTCAAACCAAACATAACTGGTAAACAGGAATAAAAGAAGGAAACTTGTGGAAGGAGTGCCACAATCATCTCCACAGAAACTGATACTGGACATGAAAATAACATATAACAAAATTATGAAATTATAGTATTTGACCTGTTGGCTCTTGCCTTCAAAGTAAGACCCCATTAGAAAGCATGACATCCTCCAGGCCACTCCACCATGAAGAAACAAAACAAAACAAAACAAAACAAAACAAACCCAAACCAAACAAAACAACAAACCCCAAAAGACCCCAAAAAACCCACCAAAAAAAAAAAAAAAGAGAAGGAATGAAAGAAATTAAATTAGAGGTTTCTTAAATATGCTTGACCAGTGGATGTACTCTACCTTGACCTCAGTAAGGCTTTTGACACCGACTCCCGTAACATCCTTGTGAGTAAGCTCAGGAAGTGTGGGATAGAAGAACAGACAGTTGGATTAGGAACTGGTTAAAAAATAGAGTCCAAAGAGTGGTGGTCAGCAGTGCCAAGTCTAGATGGAGAGCTGTGACTAGTGGATCAGTGTTGTGTGCCGTTCTGTTTAACATCTTTGTCAGTGACATTGATGAGGGGACAAAGTGCTCAGCAAGTTTGCTGATGATACCAAACTGGGAGGCTTGGCTGATATGTCTGAAGGCTGTGTGGCCATTCAGAGAGACTTGGGCAGACTGGAGAGCTGGGCAGAGAGGAACCTGATTAGGTTCAACAAGGATAAATGCAGAGTCCTGCAACTGGGAAGGAATAATACACTGTACCAGTTCAAGTTAGGAGGCAATCTTCTAGGGAGCAGCCCCATGAAGAAGGACCTGGGAGTCCTGGAGGATAACAAGTTATCCATGGGTCAGCAATGTGCCCTTGTGGCCGAGAAGGCCAGTGGGATCTTGGGGTGCATTAAGAAGAGTGTGTGAAGGAATTGATTTAGGGACCAGAACTCCAGAGACTGTCTTACTGATAGAAGGAGATGCTTTAACCCTGATGGGTGGCAAACCCTGGGAACAGAGTGCAGCTAGAAAGGAAAACATAGATAGGTTGACTCCCAGTAGTCATTGTGACCTAAGGGAGTTATGCAGGGACCTGATAACAGGAACTCGGTAAAAGTTGTAACATCGAAGATGCAGAATTATGGAATCCTTTTATCTCTTGCCTAACATATGCTTAAGCCTTGGAAAAAATATATGCATTCGTGTGATACTTTTTCTCTGTAGCCAATCAAGAATTTACAACTGTAGTTTGGACATAGTAATGACCAACCACAAGCTGCCTTCTGATGTTATGTCAACCCATATAAAGTAAAAGCTTTGTACAATAAATCGACATCTTGCTTGCATCAAGCAGCGTCCCATCTCTCGCATCACGGCATAATGGTCACCCCCGATGTGATGGGGGAGAGAAGCCACTAAACGGTGATCCTGTCATGAGTCCCACAGAACGTTGAATGAGCTGCTGAAAGGAAGCAGGATGCCGGCCGGCAAAAAATCATCCCTCCAGGAAGTGAGGTGAGCTGTGGGAAACTGAAATGGGGAATCAAGAGTTGCCCCCAGAGAAGTGTATGAACTAATGAATGCACTCCTTAAAAAGCATGGCAAAGTTATTTCTGGCCATGATCTTGGAGTAACGCTGAAGTGGGTGCAAGAAGAAATCCCGACAGTTACAGCACGGACAGCAGTATGGAGCAGTGGGAGGAGATGGCCCCTGGCTGGGCCATCACGAGTCTTAGAGTGGCGGTGCCAGCCACAGCAGGGAGCCAAGCAGCGACCCCCGCACTGGCTCTGGCTTGTCCCGTGGAGGAGGCGGCGGCTGCGGCTCCCATCGCTCTCGTACACCAGCAGTAGCATTTACAGCCTTTGATTCTTTAAAGAAATGTCACAGTTTTTTCATCAAGAAATTAGTGAAAAAGCAACCTTGCAGCTGAAGGCAGTGATCATGCAGTCAGAACCTACACTTCAAAGCTTGAAAATCTGCACATTTCTGAAGACAACAGCGTGTGAACAACGAAAAGAAAAAAAGAAAAAAGTGTCTTTTCTACTGCCGTTTGCCACCTCCCCCTCTCTCCCCCCCTTCCTTCTCCCTCCTTATCTCACTCCCTTATTTTGCAGCTGTTGAATGTCTGTAGAAACCTGTGTTCTGATCGTAAAGTAACAGTGTTAAGTTTTGTTAAGAAAGGTATTTCACCATTTCATGAATGCAACTGATATCTATGTATTGCTTTTATCATTACTTCTGATTGTAAGGGATTTGAGCGTATAAGTTTTTAGTGATTATGTTAAGATATGTTTCCTAATTAACAAGCATACACACTGTATAAGTGCTACTGGTTTTATAAGTTTATAGGTTAAGGTTTCCTTCTTTCCTTTTTTCTCGTTTGAACCTCTCTTTTTTTGAGTGTGCCGGCAATTTCAAAAAGAGCTCTATATACATATGGTAAATAAGTTTTCATTTTGAAAAGCGCGCTTTACATAATATAACATCTTTTTTGTTGTTTTCTTTCACATTACTTTGATGATTTAATTTTCACATAGTTCTTTAAGTTTTTAGGTCCTTTTTTGGTGTTAGCAGTTTATTAAGAGTTTATTTTAGAAATGTTATATAATGTTGTTTTGGTCTTTGTGTTTATAAAGTTTTTAAGATAAGAATTATATTCCTGATGCCAGAGTGGCAGAACACCAGACTCAAAGGGTGGGACAAACAGCAATGCCCATGAATCTGAAAAACAACAGATCTGAAGCTGATCACATAAGTGTGTCCTGAGTAAACCTCTCATTTAAGACTGAATGTCTCAATGCCATAATGTCATGTAATTGGGGAATACGTTTATGTAGATTTGTATGTTAACTCACCAGAATGTTATAGTTAAACAGTGGTTACCCAGGAATAGACAATTAGCCCAGTCTACCTATCTGGTAAAATTAATTTGTTCTTGCAATTGTGGGCTATTGCTCATATTCCCTGCATTCCCCATTCCCCCACACAGTACACTGAAGTGACTTTTGCAAAAACTAATGAAGGGGAATGGCTGGGGCCTCTTCAGAAGCCTGGTTAAACAAAGCTATGTATGTTTACCATTTTAAAATTTAAGTTTTTTTGCAGCTTCCTAATGATTCCCAGCAAACCCCAATGACACGTCATTTCAATTCTTTGACTACCATCAGTAGTAGCATTAATAATCTCGGGTGGAGGATATGCTTGTGTCTCAACAGATTTTGGAACATATTGCGTCCCAGTGCTTCTATCATCCTTTGGATGATGACTGCAGCAACAGCCTTGACGATCTCAAAGCAACCACAGCAAAATGTGTGGGTCACGCTTGCCAAGGCCATAGGACAAGACATGCTGTGCCTCTCCATATCAACGCCTCCCAGTCCCTTCAGCACCTGTCTGGTGGGTATATCAGTGAATGGGTGAAAGGACATCACTGAAAAAAACTGAACCACTGAACTTGAAAAGATCATTCTACATGTGCTTCCTGACACACTTAAAATCTTTCATAGTTTTGGATGTAAAGAATTTGAAAAGACAAATCTGACTAGCCTCAAGAGATAAGTATGTTAGGATTGGTAAGAATGGATTGCTGTGTTGTGTTTAATTCTACATCAGACAAGGCCACAGATATTCAGGATGTTACTCCAGCAGGAAAGAGGTACAGAAGTTATACTGCATGGTGCAATTGAACTGAATTCATAGAAGTGAAGAGGCATTCCCATCCTCATCGTCTGCCTGCAGGTGTTTTCCTTATTTGTAGGGATAGAGCCTGGCCAGCTCTGCCCTCATGAATCAGAGGAGGACTTTGCAGTCTCGGTCATTTAAGCATTTCTGGCTGACTTCGTAGTCTTGCTAAAACAATCATTTATGCTTTTGCTGTTTTGCTCTTTTTATTGCTTTTTTTACCCTGTATATTGCAATGTCTACAAGGCTTAATCAATCGATCTCTTAAAAGAATTCTTATTGTTCAACAGGAAGGGGGAAATGAAGGAATTGATTTAGGGACCAGAACTCCAGAGACTGTCTTACTGATAGAAGGAGATGCTTTAATCCTGATGGGCAGCAAACCCTGGGAACAGAGTGCAGCTAGAAAGGAAAACATAGATAGGTTGACTCCCAGTAGTCACTGTGACCTAAGGGAGTTATGCAGGGACCTGATAACAGGAACTCGGTAGAAGTTGTAACATCGAAGATGCAGAATTATGGAATCCTTTTATCTCTTGCCTGACATATGCTTAAGCCTTGGAAAAAATATATGCATTCGTGTGATACTTTCTCTCTGTAGCCAATCAAGAATTTACAACTGTAGTTTGGACATAGTAATGACCAATTACAAGCTGCCTTCTGATATTATGTCAACCCATATAAAGTAAAAGCTTTGTACAATAAATCGACATCTTGCTTGCATCAAGCAGAGTCCCATCTCTCACATCACAGCAAGTGTGTCAGGCAGATCGAAGGAGGTTCTCCTCCCCTTCAACTCTGCTCTGGTGAGACCTCACTTGGAATATGGCATTCAGTTCTGGGCTCCCCAGTTCAAGAGGGACAGGGATATACTTGAGAGAGTCCAATGGAGGGCCATAAGGAAGATTAGTGACTGGAACTTGTGTCTCATAAGAAAAGGCTGAGAGCCCTGCGGCTTTTATTCTGGAGAAGAGAAGACTGAGAGGGGATTTAATAAATAGTTATAAATATCTGCAGGCTGGGTGTCAAGAGGGAAGGGACAGGATCTTGATTGCATCCTGTGACAGGACAAGGGGTAATCAATATAGAATCATAGAATCATAGAATCAACCAGGTTGGAAGAGACCTCCAAGATCATCCAGTCCAACCAATCACCCAGCCCTAACCAATCAACTAGACCATGGCACCAAGTGCCTCATCCAGTCTCCTCTGGAATGTCTCCAGCGATGGCAACTCCACCACCTCCCTGGGCAGCCCATTCCAATGGCCAATCACACTCTCTGTGAAGAACTTCCTCCTAATATCTAGCCAATACCTCCCCTGGCACAACTTGAGCCTGAGTCCTCTTGTTCTGATGCTGGTTGCCTGGGAGAAGAGTGTAGTGAAGGCATCACATGCCCAGAATTATGCCCCCAGATACCAGCTAACTTGTCCCAACATGTTCTGGGAAGTCCCCCCTTCCACCCTCCTTTCAGGCAGAGGAGGAACAAAAAGCTCAGGTGTCAGCCTGTCTCCTAAGGGAATAAACAACTGCAGACACCCCATCTCAATGGGATGCCTATGCTCTGTCCATCTAAGGGCATAATTCTAGCTTCACCTTTTCTATAGGTGGAAGCAGGTTGTTGGCAAGTGTGCCCATTGGCTAGTCCCAGCCTCGAGTGTCTATAAGTATTGCTCCATTTGGTGCCACGTCGCTCTCTCCTTTTACTTTCACTCTTTATGTGACTCGCGATGTGTTGGCCGTCTTTTTCACACGCAAGCATACTGGAAGCCGCTGCGAATATAGAAGCCAGCAGCACCGGGACACGCGAGGAACCCGCAAAGGAGATCCCGTTGCCTAAAACATCGTACCCCTGAGAAAAGGTAAGAAAGTCCAAAGGGGGAAGGACTAGCCCATGCCAAGCAGTCCACATTTGCTGCGAGCTAATTAAGTAGCCACAGGCAGCCATAAGCAGAAACACATCTTGCATAGCCTCCGCCATCTGCGGGGCAGCCTGTATCAGGGCGAAACACCTGGGATTTCCCCGAGGGAAAAGAGAGAGCAAAAATTTAGCCTCTCCATTGAAGTCAAGGCAACGGCTGTACCATTATAATTTAAATGGAAAGCAGTCGCAGAGAGAAGCGGCAGTCAGCTCACCTCGAGCTGAGCCAAGGGGGGAAGCATCTTGTCACCGCATCCCCACCGAAACCTGCCTATGAGAAAACTGCCCTCGATCACAAGGGCTGACCACCGAAAGGACCTGGCCCTGCTGAGCCAATCCTCCAGTCAGGGAGCCAGCCCCTCCCCGCAGACTGTGGGAGGACAAAGAAGCCAACTGCCCCTTCCCGCAGACTGCGGGAGGAGAAAGCAACCCTTGCCCCCCCACACACAGAGCCAGGAGGGAGAAAGAAAGTCGCCACCCAAACGGGGCCAGCCTTGGGCAGAAAGCAGATACCCAGAGAGCCTGCGTGATCCAGCAATTTCTCTCGCTGCATAGAAAGAATGCATCTTTCATGTGTATAACATAGGAGCACATGTTTTTACCAATGTTGTTTAATTGATGTTTTAAAGGGAAAATTGAAAATCTACAAGGTAGAAAAAAGAAGTAAAAAATCACTGTAATGTTTTCTGTTTGGAGTGACAGAGACCATGCCATTCTTCTATTCCTGTGCTCTGTGGACTTTCATTTTTGTGAGAACTACCTTACAAATGATCAGATAGACATCACAGTGTATGCACATGGGAAGAGAAAACAAAGGTAGCTGCAGACGCACATAATGAAATCCTACTTTGCAAAGTACTGGAAAGGGCCTTGGGAGAAGCAATGCATATATATGCTGGTGAAGAGTTAATGGTTCACAGACATTCCAGAGCTCTCCAAAAGGTCTTGTGTCTCCCAGCCTAGTACCTAAGCTCACACTCTCTCTCACTTCAGCAAACCAGAAACTTGTATCGGACCACTTGAGTCATCTAACAGTGTAGAGTTACAAATATCTAGCTTCTATCTGGAAGAGAATTTAGAATATTGTGACTATTTGTCGTGGAAAGGGGGATTAGGGATGGAGGATGGTGATTATTAATTATGAATTATGAAAAAATGAGTAATGAAAATTATTATTATTATTATGAACATTCGATTAATAACTTTATATATATTGATTCGGATGCACGGTTGTAATAATATAGACCATAACTGATTTAGTATTTACAATTATACCCAATTGTAATATTTACAGTCAATTTCTAATTAAGGGAACGAAAGGGTGCAGTTCCGCCGCTTGTCCACTAGATGGAGACTCGACAAGGCACTTGTGGCTGCTAGCTAGGTATAGAGATATTTATAATGTTCTCACGAGGCAGGTTAAGCTGGAAATATCACGCAGCTGTGTGTGGGTGCTTTGAATAGAACGTTACTAAATGTTACACACATGAAAGATACAGGCAGTGAGACAAATTGCCAGATCACGCGGGCTGTCTGGGTATCTGCTTCTGCCCGAGGATGACCCTGTTTGGATGGCGCTTTCTTTCTCCCTCCCAGCTCTGTGGGAAGGGCAGTTGGCTTCTTTGTCATCCCACGGTCTGCGGGGAGGGGCTGGCTCCCTGACTGGAGGGTGGCTCAACAGGGCCAGGTCTTTTCGGTGTTCGGCCCTATGATCGAGGGCAGTTTTCCCTCAGGCAGGTCTCCGGTGGGGGGTGCGGTGACACGATGCTTCCCCCCCTCGGCTCGGCTCGGATCGAGGTGAGCTGACTGCCGCTTCTCTGGGCAACTGCTTCCATTTAAATTATAATGGTACAGTCATTGCCTTGACTTCAATGGGGAGGCTAATCTTTTGCCCTCTCTTTTCCCTCGGGTAAACCCCGGGTGTTTCGCCCTGATACAGGCTGCGGAGCGGCTACAGGGGGCAGCTCCCTTTTACTTTCCCATGGTCTGCGGGGGGCACGCAAGATATGTTTCTGCTTATTTGGCTGCTTAATTAGCTGGCAGCATTTCTGGACTGCCAGGCTTGGGCTAGTCCTTCCCCCTTTGGGCTACAGCTTACCCTGTCTGGGGGCTTCCCTCAGTCCTTGTTGACTGGGTCTACGGCGCCTCTGGTGATGGGGTCATCCTTTGTGGGTCCTCAATGCACACTCCGTGGGCTGGCTTCCATGTTTGCAAAGGCTTCCATTATGCTTGGGGGCCTTACAGCTTACACAATCGTGAGTTGCATGATGGGTGAAAGCAGAAGGAGAGAGCAATGTGGCAGACAAATGGAGTAATCTTTATAGATTCCCGAGGCTGGAGCTGGCCAATGGGCACACTCGCCAACAACCTGCTTCCACTTATAGAAAGGTGAAGCTAGAATTATGCCTGTAGATGGCAAGAGCATAGGCATGCCATTGAGATGGGTGCCACCAGTTGTTTTCCCCTTAGGAGACAGGCTGGTGCCTGAGCCTTTTGTCTTCCCCTCCTGAAAGGAGGGTGGAAAGTGCAACTTCCCAGAACATGTTGGGACAAGTTAGCTGGTATCAGGGGGCATAATTCTGGGCATGTGATGCCTTCGCGACATTACTGCCCATTGTGCATTGTCACAGGGTTTAGTTTTAGAAATCCAGTTGACTAACTGGATTTTTAAAAGTTATCTTTACTTCACTGAAATGTACACATTTTTCAATCTCTTAAATATTATTTAATAATGGATAATTTAAGTTTCATGCCACAAAAGTTATCAGCAAAGTATTTTCTCACTTAGAAACTAATAAGACAAAAGAAAACAAGAGAAAGGAAAGCACACTAAAACTAGAAAAAACTGAGTACATATCTAGTGCTTCTGCCAAATGTAGCATTTATTTCTGTTTCCTGTTTCTTAGCCAGTTTTTGCCTCATTATAATATGCTTTCCTTTGTATTCCACGACAGCCTAGCTTCCTTAACAGACTTTTGTGAGAGAATTTTTCAAAAGTTCCCTGAAATTCTTAATAGATTATGTCAGCCAATTGTTCTTTATGCAGTATTTATTTGACACATTCAAAGAATTCTAGTAAATTAAAGAAGTTTGATTTTTTCTTTACACAAAACACATTTCTTTGTCTGTAACCATGCTTATCTAGGATTGTTTTTATAATTCTAATTCTCATTGCAGTCCTTTTGCTGAAGTAAGACTCACTGGTGTGTAATTCCTAGGATCATCTCTAATGTCTTTTTAAAAGACAGGTAAAACATCTCCAGTGGATGATGTTAATGAGAGATTGTGCATTTCTGTTAGCAGCCCAACGGCTTTGTCCTTAAGTTCCCTCAGCATCTGGTCCAGGTGGCTTGTTACTCAGATTGGAAACTAGCCAGGACAGAGGGGTTAACACATCTACCCATGAGAAAAGTGCTTTGAAATCTTTAATGGCCAGATGCATTGAGAACATCAACTTCTATGTATCTGCTGATGTTCAGCTTTTCCAGGAACATGGAGCCCCATGCTGAGAAAATATCATGGTTTTCATGTGTGGACTCAAAGGGCAGGATTTTCTTGCAGTTTTATAGACTACAAAACTGATAGAACCATTTCAGCCATTTGTATACAAATATGAAGCAATTAGAGTGAATGAATGAAGCTCATTCCATAATTCCACTGAGCACTATACTATCATGTAATCTTTTTATTCTACCTGCAGCATAAAATTCTACTTAGTTACACAAGAGTATGTTTTATCAATTATTGATTTATGAACATCAAAGATTTTCTTCAGTCACCATTTAAGCTCTTGGTTTTATCATCTCTGCTGTGCTGACAGTAGTGTCATACAGTGGCATAGTCTATGCTACTTAAAATTTCACATACTTCAGTAGATTATCCCATTAACCATTATGTTTTCCAGGCTGTATAGATTAAAGTAATTACAGTTGTCCTCAAAGGCCTAGCTTTTTTGATTATGGGATCATTCTACCGCCTGCAGCACATTTGAGGTGATTTGCAGTAATATTGTCTTTGGGAATTCAGTGACCATATTATACTGACAGCAGTGAGAGCTAGTGGCCTTCACAAAAACCAAATTTTGTCTTTTCCCCTTAGAAAATACTTCACAGAGGCAAGATGGGGAAAGGCAATACTGGTATGGATGGTTGGATGGTTTTGGAAACTGGTACTGGCCTATGTGGTCCTTTAAATCATGCTTTACTGTTTCAGGCTGTAATGAACTTACAACTGTATTCTGGTCCATGTGAAATGACTTGGATAACAGCAGTAGAGAGAACAGGTATCCATATCATACTTAAACCAAAGTATCCCACTCAACTCTGAGGATAATACTTTCATCATCAAGGCCAAGGATAAAATTAAAATTGTGACTAAACTGCTTTTCCCTCCTGTAGAGTTGTCCCTTCAGGTCAATTGAAGTTATGTTGTCCTGGAAATCTGAAGAAACCTGCATATTTTTTGATGCTTTATCTTTTCTGTGGGTAAGACGAAGATTTAAGAATGTCAATCCTTCATCTTTCACTGGCATGAAATTTATTAAAAATATGTGTAAAGAAGGAAAAAAAATGATGCTTGAGGCAGGCTGCTGATGCATTGTGGAGAAAATTTCAAAACCATTTCCTTTAGAAATGACTCATCTTATGTGTCATATGTTTTTCTCTTTTTCTCTGTATTTTCTCCTTCTTACAATGAACTGGAAAACAGGATCCTCACTCCTTAAGAGTTAATCTGCTTTGGCTATCTATTGCTCACTTGCAGTCAATATTCTCCTTCTCTGACAACCATGACTATGAATTTATATATATAGCAACAGAGCCCAGGGACCCTAGCAGGGATCAGCATTTCAATTATAAGATGAAGCAAAATATAGCACTGTCCCATATATTTTTCTTAATAAACAAAAGATGAAAGAATATGAGTACTTACTCCTATTTTACAGATGGAAAACAGATAACCAAAGATATTAAAAGGCAGATGCAGCAAAGGATTTAGATGATGTACTGGCTGCCACTTTGCCTGCATCCCATATACTCGTTACCCTGACTTGTGGCCATCTGCTCTTGGAATGATCCATATATTTCATGGATTCCTAGGTTTTTGACTAAATTTCCCTTGATACATGTATTTCTGCCATAACACAACCTAAAGATGGATCTGCCCAGCATCTATTTAGAGACAAAATTGTCAATGGGACTCAAAACTCAGGTTTTCTTTGCTTAAATAGTTAATGTGCCTACTTGACTGAGTTTCTCATGAAATAACGATCGCAGACCACTTTTAAAAAGGACAAAAAAAAAAAAAAAGAAATTAGGAACCTGGATGACTTATTCAGAGTAATCATTGGTTTTATTTTTCTTTTTTCCATCATTTTGTATTAAATCCAGAACATGGATGTAGGCTTCTCTCCTGTTTCACCACTCCATATGCAAGGTATAAAGGATTTGTGTTAAGTATAGTGTTGTTCAGATAAGTCATGAGGAGTAAAAATGAAGGCTATTTGCTTCCATCCCTGAATATAGCAGTTGGACACAACTGGTCCAAGGACCTATTTTTATTCATGTACTACCTTCAGGAATACACCTCAGAAATGGAGTTGGAAGCAAACAGATATTGCTTTAAACACAGTCTGTCACATTTAGCACTGCTGATCCAGCATCGTGGTCTAAGTTTAAGTGAAACAGGACACAGGTTCTTTGAATTAGTATAAACATTACTTCAGCAAGATGTTTAGAAATTAATTCTACCAGGTTCAACCAGAGGATCCTGGAAAGGGAAGTGCAAGGAGATATGTCTCACTGCTGCATTTCCTTTTGCTTCTCCAATCTTTCTCCTATGTAACTGGGTTTGCAAATGCTACTGGTTTTAGAAAATCCCTGAATTTCATTCCAACTCTGGCTGCAGATCTGAACTTTTTGCCTCGATGTACAACATTCATAATCTGATGACAAGTAAAACAATATTTTTCCAAAATTCTGCAGTTCATACTAGTGATGATTATTTTAGCCTAGTCTGAGATACATCTTTAATTTCTGAATTCTTCTCAGCAGTAATTTGCTTGTTGTCTTTTCCAGTCTAGGGTGTTTCTTATAATAATAAATTAATTCATATTCAGGAAGGTTCTCAGATGTTAGAGCACAAGTACTGTGAGAGTCTGATATAGTCAATTTAGAAGAAAACTACTCCTTTCAGGAATTCCTGGGGCTGTTCAGGACTAGAGACTAAGATAGTAGCTTAGTTGATACAGAATCATAGAATTGTCAGGGTTGGAAGGGATCTCAAGGATCATCTAGTTCCAATCCCCCAGCCATTGGTGGGGACACTTTCCACTAGATAACTCTCTGTGAGTGGGAGTGAGACTTTTCCTCTATTTCTGAAAGTTCTTGGTTTTGCATTGTTGTGCATTGTAATGAAGAATAAGATTTATATTGTCTTCTCGTATAAAGGATATCGTTCTCTAAGCTACAGTAAATTTGCATACTTTCCTCAAATCCACAGGATCATGATTCAATTTGAATCACCAATTACACCTTTTACTTAGCTATCATTCAGGATATAAATGCTTCACAAGATCAAGCTTTAAGGGTCTAATGCAATTATCTTTGCCAAAAAAAGGTTGACTTTGACTATGTGTTGCAGGATGAGTAACTACGTGTATATCATGATTTGAGAGTCATTATAATGAAACTCACCTGCTACTGCAATTGCACTGAGAACTTTCTAAAAGACGTTTTATAAATGTGGCACTCTTGAGAGGTGCCAGAGTGATAGTCCCAAAGGTTGAAATGCTTCCTCTAACCCCATAAAGGACAAGACTAAGCAGCTACAACCCATGATTTCTCTAAGCTATACTAAATCAGTAAGCCCTGCTTCAGAGACTCAGAGATTTGTTATGATGTCACTATGTTTTCCTGGAGAGAAAATCTCTCCAAAATCGATCAGGAAAGGCTCAGAGAAACTCCATCAGCAGTCTTAACTGAGTCCCAAATGTATGCAATATAAAAGTTGATTTTCTCCTTTCACTTCTTAGTTTCGTTGTTCTGTTACTTTCCTCACTTATTTTCCTCTCTCTTATGAGAGAGAGCTTTAGGCTTCTGATAATAAAAGTCTGAATTTCACAAACCTGCTGTGATCTGGTGGCCAGAAAGAAAGCTAAAACACCATCTTAAACAGCCTAACATGACTGCAAGGTCTTGGTGGGCTAATAGGAATGTGTGCTGTGTCTTTCTCCAGGTTAGAAAGTAGAATCAGCATCAAAGCCAGAAGCTGAATTTTGTAAGTTTGCTGTATTTTTCTTCTTCTCATTACCTCGTTTAACACATTTTCCTTGAAAACGAGCACATTAGAAACAGTATCAATCCTGGCTCTTCCCAAATATCTTCTTAAGGTTGTTTTTTTGCTTTTCTGCCTCAACAACTTTTCTTGCTATCTTTAAAACAGTGTTTCAGTGTGTTAAAGTATGATATCTACTCTAGAGCTTTTTTTCCTATAGCTAAAGGCGTAATAAAGCATACAGCTAAAGCCTCACTTAATAGTTTAAAATTTCAGGCTTTCCCTTTCATCATCCTCAAATGACTAAGCAGATTAACTCAGTGGTGCTAAACTGGGAGAAGCAATGACATTAAACATTCAGAAAAAAAATTCAGAAAGCGCAGCTACAGTAGGAATCACACTTCAACTCTCTTTTCTGGCGGACAAGTCCTCAGTCACTAAGCTGCATTAACCAAAGTCTGTCAGTACTGTTGCCCACACACTTAATTGCAAAAAGCAGATCATACACTTTTGCACACATTCCTGGGAGAGTTGTGAGACTGAAAAATCTCTGTCAAAGACTGGATCCACTTACACCCCGGAATGAAGATGGTCATTGCAGAGACAACACTGATCTGTATGCTATTGAATGCATGAAATTAAAAAAAAAAAAAAAAAGTTTTTTTTTTAAAAAAACTGCTGCTGGATTCTGCCAGAATAAGACCATTGAACACTTGAGCTGAGGACAGCTTCAAATCTGAAGTCCCATAGACATAAGAGAACTGTAATACATTACAGTTATGCATGGTGCAGCACACCTTTCACAGTTACTATGTATGGGACCGCTATTTTTATGTGTATATATATGTATATAAGTATAATTGATAACTCATTGTAGTGACTAATGTTGAACTACATGAAAAATATTATGGACCTACAGAACTAGGCAGGATGCAAGCAAAGGTGTGCAGAACTGCATTATATGTAGAAAATGCACATTTTTTATGAAGGATTGTTCCTTTTTGGAAAAGGTATTACGTTCTTTTGAGAGATATTTTGCTCATGCTAATCAAAACCTCATATACATGAGTAATACAATAGTGTGCATGTTCAGTAGTGGAAATCTTTCATGCATGTCAGTCATATACTTTCAATGTGGCCAAGCAGCTGAATACATATCTTCTATGATCCTTGGATTTCTTTTTAAATGTATAGACTGTAATCTATCACTTCCTGATATTTTTGAATGTGAGAATTTGAAAGATTTATTCTGATCATTAATCAGCCCCTCCAATTAAGCACAATTATACCCTATAATGATAGTTATAATTATTGATTGATTGATCTTTCAACTATTAAGAATCTTAATTAAAGGAGCTTTTTCATGTTATTTAAACCGAAACACGACTAATTATTTCATAATTTACCCAGTATGTGCTAAAACTACATCAGTTATGTTAAATTTTCTGTATTTCTTTGATGTATTGCAAGATCTGGATTTAGAGTTTAAAAAATAGCTACTGTCTCCATCTTTGCACAACAAAGCTGAGACTTCTTTGTCCATCCAGATTTTCAGACAGTGCTAAATCTGAAATTGTTCTTGCAAAAGCAGTTAGAAACTGATCTTGTGAGATTAAATAGTTAATTTGAAAATCTTACACTGTATCTGCAAAACTGTCATAGACTCCTAAATTATTCTTTAGCCTACGAGGTGTTTCACAATACGTTAGCCAAAGTCTTTTATACTCTAGCATGAATCTAAGTGTAACTGAAATTGCATTACATTAATAAGTTTTAGACCCTACAAATTTTAGTCTCTGTAATCTATTTATTTTTACTTCAACAAAAAAGAAGTAAAGTTGAAAAGAATGGGTTCACAGAGACATCAGAAAAAGGTTCTCTTGCACAGATTATTTTTCTCTGACGACTATGAAGGAAGACAAAGATGACATTTTCCGCTACATAACTTTAAAACTGAATAAGAACAACTTCTCCCTGTGTGTCCAGCTCTTGCACATGGTATTTAATATTTTAACCTCAGTCTGTGCCAAAAACTTCCTATGCTGGCATACACATTCTGAAAACAGTAATTTTAACAGTTGATATGTTGAACATATAATGGGATTATTTTTGTGAAAATAAATAAAAGTGCAAGGATCTTGTTGCTTAGTCCAATAACAAAACTGAACTCAGTGGGACAGAATGTAAAGCCATATGTACTTCTTATTAGGAAATAACAGTATCACAGTATCACAGTATATTGGAGGTTGGAAGGGACCTCAAAAGATCATTGAGTCCAACCCCCCTGCCAGAGCAGGATCACTTAGGGTAGTCCTCACATGAACGCATCCAGAGAGGTTTTGAAAGTCTCCAGAGAAGGAAACTCCACAACCCCCCTGGGCAGCCTGTTCCAGTGCTCCGTCACCCTCACTATAAAGAAGTTTCTCCTTGTGTTGAGGTGAAATCTTCTGTGTTCTAATTTGAACCTATTGTTCCTCGTCTTATCACTGTGAACCACTGAAAGAGCCTGTCCCCCTCCACTTGACATCCACCCCTCAGATATTTATAGACATTGATCAGATCCCCTCTCAGGCTGCTCCAGACTAAACAGCCCCAGGGATCTCAGTCTCTCTGCACAGGGGAGATGCTCATGTCTCGTAATCATCCTCGTGGCTCCCTGTTGGATTCTCTCCATCAGGTCTCTGTCTCTCTTGAACTTGGGAGCAGGGTAGAGTAGAGAGGTAGAAGAACTTTCCTCGACCTGCTGGACTCACCTGTCTTGATACATCCCAGGATCCCATTGGCTCTCTTGGCCACCAGAGCACATTGTTGTTCCATGAAGAACTTTCTGTCCACCAGCACTCCAAGGTCTTTCTTTGTGGAGCTTCTGTCCAGCAGTGCAGCCTCTAACCTGTATTGGTGCCTGTTGTAATTTGTCCCCAGATGTAGGACCTTGCATTTGTCCTTATTAAACTTCATGAGGTTTGCCGGCACCCATCTCTCCAACCTGTCCAGGTCACTTTGGATGGCTGTACAGCCTGATGGGCTATCAGCCAACCCCTCCAGTTTTGTATCATCAGCGAACTTGTTGAGGGTGCTCTCAATCCCCTCATTCAGGTCATTGATAAAGATATTGAACAAAATTGTTGCCAGTACCAATCCCTGGGGACACCACTTGCCACAGGTCTCCAAGTTGACTCTGTGCCACTGATGATGACCCTCTGAACTCTGTTGTGGAGCCAGTTTTCATGAAATGAATCAGTGTAGCATATTGATCTACAAACTAATAGATGTATTAAAATAGATTCTTCTAACTATTAATTTCTCAATCTGAAGAACATTAATGTGCTTTAATGCATCAAAGTGAATTGTCCTCTGGTTGTGTTTTTGAAAGTTTTACCAGTACAGTGTAAAAGAAAGTTATACCATTCTAAATTAATCCCTTGACATTGCATGGGGAAAAAAAAAAAAAAAAAAAAGAAGAAGAAAAGAAGCTCAAAAGAATAAAAAAAAAATCAGTCAATTGTATGTATTGCAGATGCAGTGGAGGTACCTCAGTCCAACAGTAGTGAGTTTTGAGGAACATACACACAGGTAAGATGGAAATTCTCTTAAGTGTGTGGTATGTTATGAAAAATATACAAACTTAGCTTCCAGAAAAGTCTAAAAATATATGGAACTGATTCATAAATTTTCCTATTTTGCTTACATCATATCCTGATGCCAAAATTGGCAGAGGTCAATGGAGACAAAAACATGGCTAAGCTCTGAAGTCTGGTCAATTTTTCAGATTATAGGAAATCCTACTTTTATGTGTGTTTTGGTTTGATTTTTCTTTTCTTTTATGTGTGTTTTGGTTTGATTTTTCTTTTTTTCTTTTTTTTTTTTTCTCTTTCTGTTTTGTTTTTAACCTAGACTTAACAACTGCAGATGACTAAAGCAGCACTACACTGAGAGAAGCTCTCTGCTTAAGTCAATCCCTTTGCTCTGCATCAGCAGTGGGATGAAAAGATGGAACGGAACTTAAAGGCCTGAGACTTTCACTCAAATCATGATGATGTCTATACAAGAGGTATATTCAGGAATGAATATAATTTGTGTTATATGAAGTGCTCGAAATTACTTTGGGCAGCTCTGTACTGTAAGTTCTTCTGAGTCTTCATCAGAAGTCCATTGTAGGAATCTGAAAGACTCCTGCGTTCTGTAGACATTAGCTGGGTTTGTACTTGTTCAAAACGTTCGGTATGAGATCTGTATTCTGAAGCTCCAGTTAAATTCAGTCGTCAGTATTGTGGGGACTAAATCTTGATATATTTTTTGTATTATTTGACCAACTTCCTTTGACTTTTATTGAGTTTAGATGAAGTAAAATCTCATCAGCAGACTAAACTCTCCTTCACATTTTGAATATTGGTGACCTCTTTGCATCAATATCTATATGAATACCAGTGCCTACCAGTTCAGAAACCATTTATGAACATAAATTTGCCTAAGCTATATCTCAAAAGACTTGCGTAAAAGTTATCTCTTACATTGTATTTTTCTTGTTTACCTTCTCTGATATTAACAGAAAGCTTTAAATGCTCAAAAAGTGTGTTGCTATGTATTGGGTTTCGCTGAGCTGGAGTTAATTCTCAAGGCGTCTTTCCAGTGTGCTGTTTTGCAGTGCTCTAGCTGGATATTTGTAACACACCAGTGTTTTGGTTACTGATGGACATCCAGGCTGTGCTTTTGCAACATTTCCCCACCCCAAAAGTATGCTGAGGGGTGAGCAAGATCTTCAGAGGGGATACAGACAAGCCAGCTGACCCAAACTAGCCAAAGGAGTTATTCTATGTCATATGATGTCAGCTCAGATACAAGAACTAAGTGAAAGAAAGAAGTGTGGGGATATTCATCCATGGCATCTGTCCTCCAGAGGAAATGCTACGCACAGTTTTCTCAGGGCCCTTCTTTCTGAGACTGATCACCATGTGCTGATTGGAAGTAGAGCAGAAATTAACATCTCTCTTTGCTTTCACTTCTGTGCATAGTCTATTGCTTGTGCTTATCATTATTATTAAATTGCTTCTGTCTTATATTGGCTTTTGTTATATTTTCCCCTCTCCCCTGTCCATTTAAGAAGGGGAGTGGTAGAGCAGCTTTGGTGGGCATTTAAGTTGGCCAGGGCCAAACCACCACATATTAAAATAGGATCTGATTTTTAAATCATTACTGGTTCACTTATAGCCTTGTTAGTTAAGTCTTAATATTTCTATTAATTTTACATCACTGGGCTTAAATAAATCACTAGTTTGGGTGCCTTTTCTATGTCATTCAAATTGTACCAGAAGGTAAGTTCTCAGTGATGAACTGAATTTCCCTGACGTTCACAGAGTTTTTGTTATCTGCATCTCTTCCTAGCACACAGGGCCTCATGTTGCTCACACAGACAGAACCAAAATGCACTGCAGAGCTTTAATTGCATCCTGAATAACTCCTGTGGTTATTTCATGATCCTTCATTTAATTGTAGTGAAGGCACCACATGCCCAGAATTATGCCCTCAGATACCAGATAACTTGTCCCAACGTGTTTTGGTAAGTCCCCACTTCCACCCTCCTTTCAGGAGTGGAGGACAAAGGCTCAGGTGCCAACCTGTCTCCTAAGGGGTAAACAACTGCATGCATCCATTGCATGGTATGTTTATGCTCTGTCCTAAGGGCATAATTCTAGCCTCACTCTTTCTATAGGTTGAAGTAGGTTGTTGATAAGTGTGCCCTTTGGCCAGATCCAGCCTCTAGAAAATCTATAAGTACTGCTCCATTTGTTTACTACTTTGCTCTCTCCTTTTGCTTTCTCTCGCTTTGGCCGAGCCACAGAAGCTCGCAACCCCCAAGTCTTCTCAATCCCACATGCAAGTGCACTAGAGGCCTTTGTATACGAACAGAAGCCAGCTCACCAAGCTGCTTGAGGAACCCTCAAAGGAGACCCCTTCGCTGATGCAGAAAGCCGTCATCGTAAACCCAGTCAAAAGGACGGAGGAAGACCCAAGAGAGGGTAAGATCAAGCCCAGTCAAAAGGACTGAGGAAAAACTCCGAAAGAGGGTAAGCTAAGCCCAGAAGGGGAAGACTAAGCCGAGCCAGGCAGTCCAGATCTCCTGCAAGCTAGATAAGTAGCCATAAGCAGCCAAAGCAGAAACGCATCTTGCGTAACCCTCATTGTTTGCAGGAGAGAAAAGGAGCCGTAGCTGGTCCAGGCCCTAAGTTGTCAGTGCAAAGCACCCGGGATTTTCCCAAGGGAAAGAGAGAGCGAAAGATAGCCTCTACGTTGAAGTCAAAGGCAAAGACAGCAGCATTGTAATTTAAATGGAAAGCAGTCACCAAGAGATTCAGCAGAGTCAGCTCACTTTGAGCTGAGCCGAGGGGGAAAGCGTCGCTTCACAGCAACCCACACCGAAACCTGCCTACCAGGAAATGCACCTCGATCGCAAGGGCCAACCCCAAAATAACCTGGCCCCGTCACACGGAGAACCACTCCTCCGGACCAGCCCTGCCCGGCCAATCCTCCATTCAGGGAGCCTCTCCAACCCCGTTAAGGGAAACTGCCAATAGGCGGAAAGCAAGCCGCCCCTCCCCATGACTGCAGGAGAAGAAAGAAAGCAAGACAGCCCTCCCCGCAGACCACGGGAGGAGAAAGAAAGCCTTGTCCCCACCTGCAGAGGCGGGGGGGAGAAAGAAAGTCGCCACCCGGATGGGACCAGCCCTGGGCAGAAAGCAGGCGGCAGAAAGCAGGCATCAGCAAGCAGCCAGTGTAACCCGGCAATTTGCCTCACTACAAAGAAAGACTGAATGTATCTTTTCATGTGTACAACATTCAGTAACATTCTATTCAAAGCACCCTTGCGTAGCCGTGTGGTATTTCTAGCTTAACATGCCTCGTGATACCATTATAAATATCTTTGTATATAGTTGCAAGCCGTGAGCATCTTGTTGAGTCTCCATCTAGTGGACAAGCAGCAGAACTGCACCCTTTAATTCCCTTAATTAGAAATTGACTGTAAATATTATAATTGAGTATAATTGTAAATACTAAACCAATTATGGACTATATTGTTACAACTGTGCATCCGAATCAATATATATGGTGATTAATCGAATATTCATAATTATAATAATTAATAAATAATAATTTTCATAATTCATATTTCATAATTAATAACCTTCATCCTCCATCCCTAATTCCCTTTTCCACAACATTCATGTTCCAGATTTTCCCAGGGGGCTTTGATGTTAATCTCTTTCACACTTCTAACAGATCTGTTCTTCTCTGGCTTTCTTATCTCTTCTGAGCGTTCAAATAAATTAATAATAATAGAAAAAAAAAAGTTTTAACTGTCATTGTGCAGTTTCCAAAGCAAGACTTTAAGGATGAAGCACATTCTAGCTAACTTCATTGATTCTTGGTTTTAGCCACACAAGGAGTTACCTATGCACAATATATCAAAGGCTGTTTCACCATTATTTTGAATTTCTCTTAACTATTCAATTAAGAAACAGCTGCCTGTCGCAGTCCTTAGGAATAAACAGTACAGTCTAGTGATTAATTTTTGAAGAACAACAGTTCAGCTTTAAAAGAAGAATCCATCCCTCTCCAGCATCAATAATGAAGCAGTGACCGTAGTAAAACTTCCTTGTGTAGACACCAGTTTGAATCAGAATTCTGAGCAAACACCTTACAGTGGTCATTTTTTGGTTATAACAGGAATCACCAAAATCTGGATCTCAGACAAGTTACCTTTTCTTCCACAAAAAGGTCAAGACTGAAATTAGAAATAAGTTACACTAATAAACAACTAAGAGAATTCACTATTGTTCTCCATCACACTAGAAGTGGGATTTATCCCACACAGTTGTAACAGCCCTATGTATCTCTTCAAAATTAGATGCTCAGTCTCAGTCTATAGACAGTGAAATACTGAAATCTCTGTGTGTGATTCATCCCATTCTAAGATTTGATGTCTAGATACGTGAGATGAATCATCCACACTAGTTGTCACTTTCCATTGAAACACAAAGTTTCTGGATGACAGCTTAAATGAAAAGGTTAATATTTAGGTAGCTACAGCCAAGCAAAAATAGTCCTAACTCATGATTTTACAGTGAAGAATAAAAGAACTTTTATAAGTGTCTTTAAGAGTTTCCTTATTATCCCTTTTCCCCTTTATGTCTGGAGAAAGCATTAAGGTTATTATTGATTGTGTCTAATTTAAATACAAAAATGCACTGTTTCATGCTTAAACTTTACAGGAAATGTTCTATTATACAGTCACACATTATTCGAGACATGTTTTGCGAGACTGACCAAAACTGGTTGCTTAACAAAGGCAGTAACTTAATAATGCTGGAAAATAATTGCATTCATAGTATCTCTATAGACAGGAGGTTACCTAATAATATTCTACTGTAGGCCTGTCACTGTCTCTGAAAGACGTGTATTATGATATAAATGAAAAGACTGCTTTTTTCTATCAAGTCCCCCCTAAAAACAAAAAAAAAGAGAGAGAAAAAAGAAAAATTTGTTCAGATCAAACTCTACCAACACAAAGTTCTTTGCAAATTCTTACCAGCTCTTCATAGAACTCAAGTGTATTAAAGCCACATCAGAATGTAACTTAAAGTGAGGCAAATGAGATATTGTGGTGAAGACACCATATGCCCAGAATTATGCCTCCAAATACCAGCTAACTTTTCCCAACATGTTTTAGCAAGTCCCCCCTTCCACCTTCCTTTCTGGAGAGAGGGACAAAGGCCCAGGTGCCAACCTGTCTCATCGAGGGGTAAACAACTACATGCACCCATTGCATGGCATGCTTGTGCTCTTTCCATCTAAGGGCATAATTCTAGCTTCACCCTTTCTATTGGTTGAAGCAGGTTGTTGACAAGTGTGCCCATTGGCCACATCCAGCCTTGAGAAATCTATAAGTATTCCCCTCTTGTTTACCAATTTGCTCTCTCCTTTTGCTTTCTCTTGCTTTACTCAAGCTATGTAAGCTCTCAGCACCCCTAAGTCTTCTCACTCCCACATGCAAGCATACTAGAGGCCTCTGCAACACGGAAAGAAGACAGCTCCCCGAGCTGCTTGAGGAATCAGCAAAGGAGATCCTTTCGCTGAAGATACAAAAGCCAGCATCGTAAGCCCAGTCACATCTCAACAAGGACTGGAACCCCAATGGTAAGCTCTAGCCCAGAGGGGGAAGGACTAGCCCAAGCCTGGCAGTCCAGCACCTGCTGCAGTTATTAGCAGCTGACCAAACAGCAACGTACCTTGCATGACCCTTGATCTTTGAGGGAGATAAGAGGAGCTACTGTTACTGCTCCATGACCCTGTGTCACCAGGGTAAAGTAACTAGGGATTTCGAGAGCGAGAGAGAGAGACACATCCTCTCCTTTGAGTCAAACCAAGGACTGCATCATAACCTTAAACAGGAAGCAGTCACCAAGATCGGCATAGTCAGCTCACTTAAAGACAAGCAAGGGGGAAGCGCTGCTTCACTGTGCCCCTTCCCCGAAGCCCGTCTCTGGGATTGGAGACAGCCGACCCTGCCTACTGGGAACTGTCACCCTGACCACGAGGGTTGACCCTGAAGGACCTGGCCCCCACCATGCAGGACCACTAAATACATAGAAAAATAAAGTTTTCTTCTCAAATCACTGAAAATCTATTTCACCCCAAGCTGACACAACAAACTACAATTAATTTCTTTAAAATGTATGTGTATATTTATGTTTTTATATATACATGTGTGTGTGTGAGTGTGTGTGTATATAAATGCTAAAAAATGTAAAAAATAAAATAAAATAAGAAGTAAATAGAAACACATCATGTGGTAAAATACAGTGAACTCAACCAGAAAGATGTTTTTTATCTTTGCAACCAATCTTCATAATTGAATTCCTATTTAGAACATAGTTCTCATTATACATTTCAGAGGTAAATTTACACAAAGGGGAAATTGCTATGTGGAGTCCATCAGAGAAATTTGGTTGAAAAGGAAAGAAGGGTAACAGATAGTCAGCCATACCTCACATTGGATAAGGTGTCAATAAATGAGTGCTTCTAACTTCAGCTTGATCATGAAAGCTGATTCAATATGAATATTTTTGTACTAAACTGAAATTGTCTGTGCTGTTTTTTTCCAATAGGAAACAAAGAATTTTTGACATTTTTTTCCTGATGCCTTTTAAGGTGAAAATTGATTGCTACTGCTGGTAGACAACAGAGCTGATAATCAAGTGTCAGAAACATCTACATTTGTGGTGGCTTGAAATTACACTCTGACTAATTTGGAGAAACCACCCCCAAAATAAAATTGCCAGACTAGCTTGATTTGTGATAGAAGAGAATAAATCTATATGTACAAGAAACCCAAAATCTAGAAATATGGAATGCAATTAATATATACAAAATACACAATATATGTACTATATACATATATTTACAGTTTTATAAACAACACAGAAACTCCTCAGACTCCCCTGGACAGATCCAGGGGACCCATTCACCTCCTCCCCCACTCCTTCCTGTTACCTCACACAGTAATCAAAACAGAGATACCCTGGCAAGGCCACAGAGAGAAAGGAAAAATTGCAAGCAGAAGCAACAGAAGAATAAAAGAGGAAGAACCGTTTGTGCCACTTCTGTATATCCGCATTAACAATCCAATGAATTATATAGACTTTACAATTACTTTTCTATTGTATCAAATGGTAATTTATTTTACTTTCAGTCTTTGCAGTCAGGGTCTAGGCTAAAGTTCCCCCTTGAAACTGTAACAATATTGAAGTTATGTTCTTTGTGCTGTAAATGGTGTGTATGGATGGAGCTTAGTGTTAAGTATCTGAAGTGCTAGTCATTTTTCTTTAACACATCTTGAAGGACACTGGAATTCATCATGAACAAAACACTCCACTGTCGTGGAGAGGGGGATTATTAGGGATGGAGGATAATGGTTATGAATTATGAAATATGAATTATGAAAATTATTATTTATTAATTATTATAATTATGAATAACTATTAATCACCTTATATATATAGATTTGGATGCATGGTTGTAACAATATAGTCCACAACTGGTTCAGTATATACAATTATACCCAATTAGAATATTTACAGTTATTTTCCAATTAAGGGCATTGTGGCAGTTTAGGCTGGGTGCGCCCTGCCACTGCTGCATGAGATACACCTCTGGTGTCCCAGGTACCCACCCACTAGGGGTGGACACAGGAAATGACATATTTCTACCCATAAATCCTGCGCCCTATAAAGCCATCGGCAGAGTCATCCTCATCCTCTTTCTTCCCTCTCCGCTCCCATGGGAGATGTCCTCTCTTATCGGGTAATGCCGGGGTGGGGAGGGGTATCTCAGGCCTCTTAGGCCTGACTAGGCCTAATGCCAGGAGGAGAATGGAGGGGGGGGGGGCAGTCTCAGACCTGGCCAGCCTGAGACTTGCCTAGCAGTGGGAGGGGGGGGGAAGGAAGAGCCCTGAGGGATTGGGTAGACTCTCAGGTGGGAGGAAGGGAGGATTGGGAAGCTTTTGGGAATTCTGTGAGGGGGTTCTGTATGCTTTAGGATGTTCTTTTCCACTATGCTTTGTAGTTTGTAATTTTCTGTAGCTTCACCAATTTGCTTTTCCATTTAAATTTTTCCATCACTCTCCAATCCGTTTGCGTGTGTCATTCTTTTGTCCCTTTCAGGGCAAGAGATGTTCTGGCTGGCCTCAAACCAGCACAGGCATGAAAGGTGCAGTTCTGACGCTTGTCCACTATACGGAAACTCGACAAGATGCTTGCGGCTTTTAACTATGTACAGAGACGTTTATAATGTTATCACGAGGCAAGTTAAGCTAGAAATATCATGCAGCTACGCATGGGCACTTTGAATAGAAGATACATTCTATCTTTCTGTGTAGCGAGACAAGTTGATGGATTACACTGGATCGCTGCTTATCTGCCCAGGGCTGCTCCCATCCGGGCAGCGACTTTCTTTCTCCCCCCCGCCTCTGCAGGGAGAGGTGGCTTGTTTTCCACCTATCAGCGGTTTCCCTTAGCGGGGTTGGAGCGGCTCCCTGAACTGATGGTTGGCCCAACAGGGCGGGTCCGGAGAAGCGGTTCTCCACGTGACGGGGCCGGGTTTTTTTGGGGGTCGGCCCTCGCGATCAAGGTGGCAGTTCCCGTTAGGCGGGTTTCGGTGGGGGTTGCTGTGAAGCGACGCTTTCTCCTTCGGCTCAGCTCAAAGTGAGCTGGCTATGCCGAATATCGGTGACTGCTTTCCATTAAGGTTACAATGCTGCAGTCTTTGCCTTTGACTTCAATGGAGAGTCTATCTTTTGCTCTCTCTTTGCCTCGGGGAAATCCCGGGTGCTTTGCTCTGACAACACAGAGTTTGCGGAGTTAGTACGGCTCCTTTTCTCTCCCGCAAATGGCGGGGGTCATGTAAGATGCATTTCTGCTTATGGCTGCTTATGGCTGCAGCAGATCTGGACTGACAGACTTGGGCTAGTCCTTCCCCTTCTGGGCTAAAGCTTACCCTCTCTCGGAGCTTTTCCTCAGTCCTTTTGACTGGGCTTACGACGCTGGTATCTGCATCAGTGAAGGGATCATCCTGTTTGCTGGTTCCTCGAGCAGCTCGGTGAGCTGGCTTCTGTCCATATACAAAGGCCTCTAGTGCACTTACGTGTGGGATTGAGAAGACTTGGGGCTTGGGAGCTTCTGTGGCTCGGCCAAAGCAAGAGAAAGCAAAAGGAGAGAGCAAAGTAGTAAACAAATGGAGTAGTACTTACAGATTTCTGGAGGCTGGATCTGGCCAATGGGCACACTTGTCAACAATCTGCTTCCACCTGTAGAAGAGGTGAAGCTAGAATTATGCCCTTAGATGGCAAAAGCATGAGCATGCCATGAGATAGATGCATGCAGTTGTTTACCCTCTAGGAGACAGGTTGGCACCTTGGCCTTTGTCCTCCTCTCCTGAAATGAGGGTGGAAAGGGGGGCTTACCAGAACATGTTGGGACAAGTTAGCTGGTATCTGGGGGCATAATTCTGGGCATGCGGTCCTTCACTACATCCACAAAGACCAAGGCTGGGTTTTTGTGTGTTTGTTTGCTTTTGTTTTTCCCAATATGGCTTCATTTTGTATTAATTGCTACTCATGTTCTTCCATGCCCTTGACTTTCCTTTTTCCTTTTACAAATAGTCCTGTGCCTCACACATCTCAGTTTCATACTTGGTACTTATGGTCTTCAAATCTGCCAAATCACTGCCAGAGCTTTTGAGTAACTTCTGTCAGCTAGAATTATTTTTTCTGAGCTGACAAATTTATATTCTAGCAAACAGCTAAGATTTCAGATGTAATAGACAACCACCATCACCCTCTCTCTTCATGTGGTTGAAGAAGGCTTATCCATTCCTGCTTCCCCACAATAACTCCTACTTTAAATATGTATGACTTGAGAACATGACTGAACTTACTTAAAGACTTATGACTTTGTCAGAAAAATAAATAAATAAATGAAATTTAAATGTCTAGAATGACTGCATTATTAGAATTGCAAACAAATTTGAAGCTTTCAAAACAGCCTGTTCATTTGAAGAGTGTATAGAGTTTAGCTGAGCTGGAGTTATTTCTCCCCAGAGCATCATTCTACTGCTATGTTTTGCAGTGATGTATCTGGGTGTTGATAACACACCAGCATTTTGGCTGCTGCTGGGCTGAGCACCAAGGCTGTACTTTTCCAACATTTTCCTGCCCCAAGAGTACACTGAGGGGTAGGCAAGATCTTGGGAGGGAACACAGCTAAGCCAGCTGACCCAAACTGGCCAAAGGGGTATTCCATGCCATATGATGTCATCTCAGATATATAAGCTAAGTGAAAGAAGTAATGTGGGGACATGCCAGAGCAACCACTATTTGTATTGAAGCCTGGCTTTTGAGGGAGAGACATGGCCTTTGCTTTGGCTTTTGAGGGAGTGACATGGCCTTTGCTTTGGCTTTTGCATATTTTTTTTCCCTCCTATCTTAGCTCCTGCACTTTTGTTACATTTTCCCTCTCCCATGTCCATCTAAGAAGGGGAGGGATAGAATGGCTTTGGTGGTCATTTGGCCCCTAGCCAGGGCCAAACCACCACAGAAGAGTAACAGTGTCAAATGTAACTCAGTATTGCTATCAGTCCCTTTTTACTCTACTTGAAGCTGAAAGAGCATACCATTTCTTAAAAATCATCAGGTTCTAATGTAAGAACTAAACTCAGTTACCCAAATAGCCAAGTCATCAGCTATCTGTACGGTGAGCACAGGATAATGACTTAATTTTCTGAGGACGCTGTATCACTTCTGTAGGAAGTAAATCATGTAGATTTTAGAGGTCAAAATGAACTTTAATTTCTCTGTACTAGACAGATGGAATGGAATTTCTTCTAAGTAATTTTAGTTTTTGTCATCCCATGATATCTACATATTACTCACTACCTTCAGAGGTGAGATTGAACATGATCTTCGTGTTTGGAAACAGAATCACAGAATTTTCAGGGTTGGAAGGGTCCTCATGGATCATCTAGTTCCAATAACCCCACCATGGGAGACCCTCCACTAGATCAGGCTATCCAGAGCCACATCCAGACTGGCCTTAAAAACATCCAGGGATGGGGCTTCCACCAACTCCCTAACATTTCAGAAGACACTCATATAAGAACATATTTACCAAGAAAAAAATAAAAATTAAGGCAAGTATTATTGTGCTATTCTCTTCATCCTGTTTCATGGAACATTGGATACTGTTATTAACCTGATAAATAAAGGACAGGTCTTAATGGCACAAATTTTGGTAGTTTTAGATCTATTAAAAGGGCTTTAAACTTGAAGTTAAAAACACATACACTAGAGAGGATAACCTCCTTCAGTCTGCCATTTCACTTGAGGTAGGAGATGATGACAATATCCATATTGTCTCTGTCAAATGGCACGATGACACATCAGGGTTGAAAGGATGGGGTGGTAGTAAGTTCTTCACTATGAGGGTGGTGGAACACTGGAACAGGTTGCCCAGGGAGGTGGTTGAGGTCCCTTCCTTGGAGATATTCAGTGTAAGGTTTTGATGAGGCCCTGGGCAAACTTGTCTAGTTGAGGATGTCCCTGTTGAATGTGAGGAGGTTGGACTAGATGACTTTTGGTGGAGCCTTCTGGCCTGGACCATTCTATGATTCTATGATTACATGAATTTAAATGGATGTTTTTGTCATAGCTATCTATTCCCTTAATCACTCTTTTCAAGTAATTAAGGGTACAGAATTTTAATATTCAAATAAACTGCATTTTGCAGCATAATTTCTTCAGCATTTGGAAATGTAGCAATGCTAATAACAATGATCATGCCAAAAAATAAACACTCACTATAAATAACTGTTACCAGGAAAAAAAAAAACCACATAGAACTTAAATCTTTTCCTAATCAAGCTATTTTATCTTTGTTCAGTGAGCTGTTGTAGGGTGAGGACCTTGAAAATTCTGTTCTTACAGAGGATACAAAACTGTAAAGTTGGAAGTAAACCCTAAACCAAGAAATAAATGAGGAAAAATGTTTAGATATTGGGACATAAATAAAAATACAATATGAAAATAATTTGGAGAAATAATTTAGAAGTTATGCTGACTACACAAAGGAAATGAAGCTTTGTGAAGCTCTGTGTTGTGAGTAGAATTTAGAACCTGATCTAAGGTAGCTCTGTTTTAAGCTGGAAATTGAACAAGATGACCTCTAACAGTCCTTGCCTACCAGATATTGTGTTCCTCAGGCAATGGATCAGTATAATTTTTAACAGATTACCAAAAAGGAAAAAAAAAAAAGACAGATGTCTAGTCATAAGAGTCATGTTTGCTGGCATGCAGTTTCTAATTCAAATTTAGTCAGTGGTCAATTATATAAAGTCATAATGGAGGCTAGGAGGTAACCCAGAGAAGATGAACTGCATATGACTGAGATTATAGGAATATAAGTAACATGTTCAGCTTTGAAAATTAGATAAGCAGATTTGGAGACACCTTTAAATAGAAAGCAGAAGTGAAATTTATGTATACTCTATTTTAACATGTAGCTCAGAGGGGCAAGTTGTGTATATTCTATTTTAACATACAGCTCATTTACATAACAAAAACCTTCACTGAATGATTCTGTGCAGTATCTAGAACAGGGCAGAAGTTTGGAAGATTTGCTTGAAGTATACCTAAATAATCCAGAAATAACATATTCATCTCCAGTTTAGAAATCTTGATGTAGGTATATTTTGGGAGTGAGTGATTTTTTTTTTTTTTTTCCCTTCCATTTTGGAGTCTGCTCTTTCATTGTTGCAGTTTATTTTGTTAATTAAATCAGTAGCAGTTATGATGACAATTTAATTACTGATAAAAAATGGGGATAGGAAAAAATGTAAAAAAAACCCCAAAAACAAACAAACAAACAAAACCCACCAAAAAAAAAAAAAACACAAAAAACCCCCAAAAAACCACAGCATAAAAGAATCCCCCAAAAAACCACAGCATAAAAGAATCCATCTGAACCAGTTTTAAACTGTTTGTTTTGTTGTGTTGTTTTTTGCCTTAGTGTTAGGGGTTTTTTGTTTTGTTTTGTTTTTCCAACAGACTCAATTCTTCACATAATATAATGAATAGCATGCACTAAACATTGAACAAATAGGTCTGTAATTATGGTATAGGGTCTTGGTGACACTGACAGATGTTCACCATCACCATCTCATTGGAATTAGACTAATTATGTACATAGATGCATGTCCATTAATCCCATTATTATTATTATTATTACTATTATTATTATTATTATTTAACAGTATTATTCATAATTTAAGTTTTCCTTCCTATAATTTCAGGCCTGTAACAAACGAGAATGTCCCATGCTTAATTAACAGCCAAAAGCTTGAAAGTACAGTATAATGGGACATTATATGGGTTCTATAGTGAGTTAATGACATAGCAACCAGCTAATGAGAATGAGGAATTTTCATGATGGCATTCTAGAATGAACAGCACAAAAGCACAAGAAGAGTCAAATAATATCATTGTCAGTGTCTTTACTTAGTTTTTGAAAGTGAGATAGACTTTAGGACCATATGCTGCATTTCTCAGAGAAAAAAAAAATCTTTAATAATCTAGCAGTCATTTTCTTTAGCAGGAGGAAAGTTAGCTTAGTAAAAACCTCATGCTATTGCATTAAAAGTACCATTCTCAATCTCTCTAGAAGCCATTCTCTTATGCCAAATTTTATCTCATACCAGGGAATAAAACCAGGGTCACATGGGAAAAAAAGCTAAGGTTGAAGAGTCCTAAACTGAACAACTTTTTATAAAATTGCCTTTCATCCAGCACCTTATTATGTGGATTGTCCAATGTCAACATTCCCTGTATATCATAGAAAAGCTGACTTCTAAGAAGGACAGTTTACTGAAATCAGTATAATATTATTATTTAAGAGGACTCAATTTTATTCATATTCAGGCACAAATTCACTTAGTAGTATTCAAGAGATCTGTATAACCTGTCCCCATAAAAGGATAAGGTAAAACTAATGATTTACTGCAACAAGGTATTATGCAGACTATCTCCACAATGGTTATATAGAGGACAATGAAGAGGAAGAATTTTCAGGTAACTGATCATTCTTTGACAGCATAGTATTCTTCCAAAAAGTTTTGCAGTACTAATATACTGTAATTCAACTTAAATAAAGATTACTGGAGTAACTATGATTTTACATTAAGCATTTACAGTGGCACAACAGAATGCTCTCTATTCTACCCAGTTTAGTAGAGGCTGAACTGTTAGCTGCATCTTTCACCTGGGAATACTTACCTGTGTTTTTTTAAGAATAGACAGAGTTTCAATCAGTCTAAAATATTTCTCTGTAACTGATGAAATTACCTACTTTCCAGAAATGTTTTTGCCTCCTTTCACTGAGATCCTTATAACTTAATGTTTTACATCAGAATGCTTAACATCAAGAAGGCTACTTTTAAATGTGATATCTGCCCCTATGTTTATCCGATTTGCAAATATTTTAAAGTGTTAATTCAGACTTCTGCCGTTACTAGATACAAGTGTATGCATATATCTCAGTTGATAACCCTTCATATGTGTAATGCAGAATTCTGCATGAAGAAGTAATTACAAAATGGTAACCATCCTGTGAGGTATAACTTCTAGCCCAATTACTAGAAGTCTGTGAACTCAAAATCTGTTCCTGAAATGAAATGTTGGAGAGTGAATTGAACTGTGATTCAAGATGTATCAAAATGGTTTTCTGCTCAGTGCATATTTGACTTTGAGCAAGAGAAGGAAAAGACAGATGTCTTTCATCTGTCTACCCCAATAATATGGTGAAAGCTTCTAAAGGAATAAAGGGAGAAAAAGAGGGTGTATCACCTTTAGAAAAAAGGGGAGGTATCCCAGGATGAGTTTAAGGACATTGCTAGGTCTTGTAGGAAAAAAATTAGAGAGGAAAAAGCCCTTTAGAACTTAGACTGGCCACTGCCTTAAAGGAGAATAAAAAATATTTCTACAAATGGATTAATGGCAAAAAAAAGAGGCAAGGACAACCTCCACTCCTTATTGGATGTGGAGGGGAATATAGTAACAAAAGATGAGGATAAGGCAGAGGTACTTAACACCTTCTTTGCCTCAGTCTTCAATAGTGAGACAGGCTGTCTTCAGGACAACTGGCCTCCTGAACTGGCAGATGGAGTCAGGGACCAGTATAGTTCCCCTGTAATCCAGGAGGAAGCATTAAGGGACCTGCTGACCCACTTGGATCCTCACAAGCCCATGGGACCTGATGGGTCCATCCTAGGGTGCTGAGAGAGTTGGCAGATGAGCTGGCCAAGCCACTCTCCATCATTTCTTAGCAGTCCTGGCTCTCAGGTGAGGTCCCTGATGACTGGAGGCTGGCCAATGTGATGCCCATCCACAAAAAGGGCCTGAAGGAGGAACCAGGAAATTACAGACCTGTCAGCCTGACCTCAGTGCCAGGAAAGGTTATGGAACAGGTCATCCTGAGTACAGTCACACAGAACCTACAAGATGGTCAGGGGATCAGACCCAGCCACCATGGATTCAGGAGGGGCAGGTCCTGTCTGACCAACCTGATCTGCTTTTATGATCAGGTTACCCACCTGGTGAATGCAGGGAAGGCTGTGGATGTAGTCTACCTGGACTTCAGCAAAGCCTTTGACACTGTTTGCCACAAGAAGCTCCTGGCAAAGCTGGCAGCCTGTGGTTTGGACAGATTCACTCTGAAATGGGTCAAGAACTGGCTGGAGGGCTGAGCCCAGCGAGTGGTGGTGAATGGTGCCACATCCACTTGGCGGCCAGTCACTAGTGGTGTCCCCCAGGGATCAGTGTTGGGCCCTGTCCTGTTCAATATCTTTACTGATGATGTGGATGAAGGAACTGAGTCCATCATCAGTAAGTTTGCAGATGACATGAAATTAGGAGCAGGTGTTGATCTGTTGGAGGGTAGAAGGGTCCTGCAGAGGGACCTGGACAGGCTGGATGGGTGGACAGAGGCCAATGAGATGAAATTTAACAAGTGCCTGGTTCTACACTTTGGCCACAACAACCCCAAGCAGCACTACAGGCTGGGGACAGATGGCTGGAGAGCAGCCAGACAGAAAGGGACTTGGGGGTGCTGGTTGATAGTAGGTTGAAGACGAGCCAGCAAGGTGCCCAGGCGGCCAGGAAGGCCAATGGCATCCTGGCCTGTATCAGGAAAAGTGTAGCCAGCAGGACAAGGGAGGTTATTCTTCCCCTGTACTCAGCACTCGTCAGACCACACCTTGAGTACTGTGTCCAGTTCTGGGCTCCTCAATTCAAGAGAGATGTTGAGGTACTGGAATGTGTCCAGAGAAGGGCAACGAAGCTGGTGAGGGGCCTACAACACAAACCCTATGAAGAGAGGCTGAGGGAGCTGGGGTTGTTTAGCCTGGTGAAGAGGAGGCTCAGGGGTGACCTCATTGCTGTCTACAACTACCTGAAGGGAGGTTGTAGGCAGGTGGGGCTTGGTCTCTTCTCCCAGTCAACCAGCAGCAGAACGAGAGGACACAGTCTCAAGCTGTGCCTGGGGGAGGTCTAGGCTGGAAGTTAGGAGGAAGTTCTTCACAGAGAGAGTGATTGCCCATTGGAATGTGCTGCCGAGGGAGGTGGTGGATTCACCGTCACTGGAGGCGTTCAAGAGGAGACTGGATGAGGCACTTAGTGCCATGGTCTAGTTGATTGGTTAGGGCTGGTTGATTGGTTGGACTGGATGATCTTGGAGATCTTTTCTAACCTGGTTGATTCTATGATTCTATGATTCCAACATAGGCAGAAAAGTGATTAATATGAAATTGTATGAAAACACATGTGTCTCTAATGTCTTGTCTATACAGTGAGGGAAAAGATGTTACAACAGAAACAAAGGTTTGTTTGCTTGTTTGTCTGTTTTCCAGTTGGTGTTCTTTTCCTGTTTCAGTATTTACAATTTATATTTGTTTCAGTAATTGCAATTTTTTCTTCCTATTTCTATGCCAGTTTTGATCTGAGATGAATACATGAAAAACTAATTTTGATTTTTTATAAAGATCTGATAAAACCTGTAATTACTTGTGTTTGAGAACTTAACTTTAAACAAACTAAAACAATTTATTATTCATGTGTTATTGGTTTTGCACATATTCTGCTTCAAGAGAAAAAGAATTACCTACTCTCTCATTCCCTTTGTGTAAATCAGAAATGAAAACTAAATAACTGGGCATACCATGCCAAATACTCAAAAATCAAATCTACCCCTAAATAAGCAGTATTCATAATAAAGATATGCAAATAGCATTGACAGAAGCCATGCAAATAATTTCACAGGTAAATCAGGGTAAGTGGATAGTAATAAATTCCAGTCTGACTGGAACGGTACAGAAATTGATACGAATTAGTGAAAGGTGGGAATGTTTTACGAGCAGATGAAATTATGGTAATCATTTGATCAAGTGTGACTGGACACTGTAAATTACTTCATCTTTCACTTCAGGATGAGATATGCATGTAATATTAAGTTCTTCCAGATTTATTTTTGCAAATCTTTTGGGGAGGGATAAGAAATGTACAGAAATATTAATGACATCATGTACTTCAATATGAACCTACTCCAATAACTATAAGAACCATAAAAAAAAAATTCTCTTCTGAAGTTTGGTCACCTGGGGCACACTGCTGGCTCATGTTCAGCCAGCTGTCAACCAGCACCCCTAGGTCCTTCTTAGCCTGGCTGCTCTCCAGCCACTCTGACCCCAGCCTGTAGCACTGCATGGGGTTGTTGTGGCCAAAGCGTAGCACCCGGCACTTGGATTTGTTAAATGCCATCATGTTGGACTCTGCCCATCTGTCCAGTCTGTCAAGGTCCCTCTGCAGAGCCCTCATACCCTCCAACAGATCAACACCTGCCCCCAGCTTGGTGTTGCCTGCAAACTTATTAATAATGGACTCTATCTCCTCATCCGCATCATCAATAAAGATACTGAACAGGATGGGGCCCAACACTGATTCCTGGGGGACACCATTAGTGACTGGCTGCCAACAGGAAGTGACACCATTCACCACCACTCTCTGGGCCCAGCCCTCCAGCCAGTTCCTAACCCAGTACAGAGTGCACCTCTCCAAACCATGGGCTGCCAGCATGACGAGGAGTTTGCTGTGGGGTCGGTGTCAAAGACCTTGATGAAGTCCAGGTAGACTACATCCACAGCCTTCCCCACATCCACCAGGAGGGTCACCTGATCATAAAAGGAGATCAGGTTGGTCAGGCAGGACCTGCCCCTCCTAAATCCATGTTGGCTAGGTCTGATCTCTTGGTCCTCTTGCTTGTGTGCTGTGATTGCCTCAAGATGATCAGTTCCATAACCTTGCCTGGCACTGATGTCAGGTTGACAGGCCTGTAGTTTTCAGGATCCTCCCTCCAGCCCTTCTTGTGGATGGGCATCACATTAGCCATCTTCTAGTCATCTGGGACCTCTTCAGTGAGACAGAACTAATGGTAAATGATGGGCAGTGGCTTGGTGATCTCATCTGCCAGCTCTCTCAGTACTGTAGGATGGATTCCATCTGGTCCAATGGACTTGTGAGGATTCAGGTGGCTCAGCAAGTCTCTAACTTCTTCCTCATGGGTTTCAGGGGCACTATACTTCTCCCTGACCCCATCAACTGGTTCAGGAAGCCAGTTATCCTGAAGTCCTCCTGTCTTACTGTGGAAATTGAGGCAAAGAAGGTGTCATGGTTTTAGGGCTATGCCTTTATAATTTTTCAAAGACCTTGAGCAGAAAGTAATAAGAATGGAAATAAATCACCGTTGGGTGTAAAAAAGAAAAATAATGATTATTCTAAACAATTCCATTGGAGAGAGAGAAACCTTTACAATTCAGTTCTCAAAACAAAGTTCTGTTCTCTCTGCAGCATTCTAGCAGGGTGTTTCTGCTCTTCTGGCTTTGCTTCGTAGATAACACACCGACTATTGACCTTGAACGTTAAGTTCTAACAACCTCTCTGATTCTTCTCTTTTCTCCTTTTGCCAGGGGGGTCTGAAGAAGGCAGAGAAGGGGGAGGCAGAAGGACAGCTTTCCTGGTTTTGGCCAGGAGGGTTTTGTACTCTTTCTGTTAATTGTACATATTTGTAAATATTGTAAATAGTGCATATTTGTACACATTCATTGCATTCCATTGTTGATTGTAGTTTTTGCTTGTAAATACAGCTTCATTTGCTTCCAAACTGAGCTAGTCTGGTGTGGTTAATGTGAAAAGGGGATTTCAACCTACTACATTACAACAGAAGGTATTTAGTACCTCTGCCTTTTCCTCATCTTTAGTTACAATACTCCCCTCCACATCCAATAAACAGTGGAGCTTCTTCTTGCTCCTCTTTTTAGCATTGATATATTATAAAAATGCTTTTTATTGTACTTCACAGAAGTGGCCAGTTTGAGTTCTAATTTTTCTCCTATATGATCTAACAACATCCTTAAAACATATCTCGAGTTACCTCCCCCCCTTTCCAAGGGCGATATACCCTCTTTTTTTTCATAATTCCTTCAAAAGATGCTTTTCTTCTTGTGTTACAAATGCAAGAAGGATTATAAACAGCAACTTAAAGCTTAAGATTCTCTGGTATGCAACTGAATCCATAGTTACATACCTACTATAGAGCCAAAGGTTCTGTGGTTAGTTATTTACCTAGAGTTTATGACCTAATTTTAGAAGTTATTTATCAAAACAATGGATGAATAGTTTTTCAAACAGGAGTATGAATTAGTTATCCTATTAATTTTTTTGCAGGGAAAGTAAACTTCCCAAAGATGGAGTCAGTCCATCCTTCAGAATAAGTGAAGTTTAAGGCAGTGAAGCTTTTCATTTATCCTGTACCTTCAATTTCTTCGGTATTGGAATAATAATTTGTCTACAGCTTCTGCTTCTTCTTCTTTTTTTTTTTTTTTTCCTCCAAGGCATGAACTTTGGTCTAATTTCTTAGGTGAGTGAGATGCTAATCAAGCACCTCAAGAGAGAAAGGCTAGTGAAAATAATCAAATGTGAAACTGTCCAGGGGAAACATTCCACTTTGAAGAAAAAGAGAAGAAATTGTCATTTTGAAGCCACTAGAGACAGACTTCCTGTTACAAAGAAGACCCTGGGGAATCACTACCTGATTTGCTCTTAGTCAGGCTGGCATCTCAGTGACAGGGCAATCATAATTAGGATGAATAAAATGAGAGAGATGCCAGTTTGTAATTCAGTGAGCAACGTTAGAGACATAACATTCTGGGTTTGGTTTGGTTTGGTTTGGTTTGGTTTGGTTTGGTTTGGTTTGGTTTGGTTTGGTTTTAAGAATCTACCCTAACAGCTAGCAGAAATTACCCCTGTAGGGATGACTTACATAAAATCTGAATCTCTCACTGTGGAGAGAACAAGTATTATATTGGCAAGGAAGCCTAGTTGCTTATATTCTTCTTGTTGGAACTTTAGGCAATCTTCAAGAAAAGTTAACAGAGAAAGTCAGAAGTTGGGATTCTTTTTTTTTTTAACTTCTATGTTGTTATGCAAGATGAAAATAATGGAATTTCACTGAGGTAACTGCCTTCAGAATCTAATCTTTCATCTTTTCATTCAGTTAATGAAAATTGCAGAGTATAGATTCATCAAGGACAGTTCTAGCTTTGCCATTAGAATCAGTAACTTCAAGAGAGGGTATTTTCAGTATCATTTTCTGAGTATTCACAATTCATGGGCAGGTGACAATAACAGTACAATAGTTACAGGAATTAGTCAAGTTCTATATGTAAAATCTGAAAGTTCATAGTTAAGAAATGAAACTCATTTGAAAACTCTTTTCAAATAAGTGTCATTACTCCAACAGAAGAACTTGCACAATGGGAAAGTATTATGTCAGCCTTCATTTCCAAACATGAACAAAAAACTCTGAAACAGCATCTTTGTTTTTTTTTTTTTTAGCAAACAAACCATCCTTCTCCATATGTCAACATGATATTGCAAAGAATAAATTAGGTCAGTTACAAAATAATCAGTGTCTTTACATATGAAGAAATATAGTTTCTTAGAGGCTGAGCTCCGGCTTGGACTTTCTCTTAGATTAAGGGACCTTTAAGATTGTCTGCTTGCTATCCTTCTGCCATGGGCAGGGACACCGCCTACTTGATCAGGTTGCTCAAGGGCACATCCAGCCTGACTTTGAACACTTCCTGGCTTGCTGCTTCCACAGCTTCTCCAAGCACCTGTTCCACTTCATCACCATCTTCATGGTGAATAATTTCTTCCTAACATCTAATTTAAACCTAGCTTCTTCAAGTCTGAAGCCATCAATTTTTTTCCTGTAACTACATACTTTTGCAAAAAGTCCCTCTCCAGCTCTTCTGTAGTCTTCTTCAAATACCGGAAGGCTGCTCTAAGGTCTCCCCAGAGGGTTCTATTTTCCGGAATGAACAAGCTCAGCTCTCTCACACTGAGTTTACAAAGGAGGCGCTCCAGCTCTCTGGCTATCTTTACGGCCCTTCTCTGGACTTGCTCCAACAGGTACATGTCCTCAAAGCTGAACATAGTACCTCAGGTGGGGTCTCACTAAAGCAGAGCAGAGGAGGAGAAGGAGAATCACCTCCTTCAATGCTTCCTTTGAGGAAGCCCAGGAGATGATTGTCTTTGTGGAGTGCAAATGCACGTTCCTGTGTTATGCTGAGTTCCTCATCAATCAGTACCCTTAAGTCTTTCTTTGTGGGGATGCTCTCCATCCATCCTCCACCCTCCCTGCATTTGTGCTTGGGATTGTCACAACCCATGAGCATGATGTTGCACTTGGCATTGTTGAACTTCTTGAAGTTTGTATGTGCCCACCTCCCAAGTCTGTTCAGAGACCCCTCTGGATGATATCTCATCCTTTCAGCAGGTGAACCACAATAAAAACTTGGTGTCCTCAGCAAACATGTTGAGGGTGCTCTCAAACCTGTAGTCCATGACCCCGACAAAAATGTTAAACTACACTGGTTCCAGTACTGGCTAGTACCCTGAGGAGCACCACTTGTGACTGGTTTCCACTTGGACATTGAGCCATTGACTACAACTCTTTGTGTGCAACCATTTAACCATTTAGGAATCGACCAAGTTGTCAACCTATCAATCCATGTCTCTCCAGTTGAGAGACAAGGATGTCAAGCAGGACAAGCGTATGCCGATGATCTCAGTTACTCTTCCCTTAACCACCAACACTGTAACCTCTTGTAGAAGGCCACTAATTTTGTCAGGTATGATCTTCCCTTAATTAAGCTATTCTGCCTCTCACCAAACATCTCTATATTTTCCACATGCTTTACCATAGTTTCCAGGAAGATATGCTCCATGGTCTGCTGGGTACAGAGGTGAGACTATGTGGACTGTAGTTCCACAGGTCTTCCTTTTTTTTTTCCTTTTAAAAAAATTAGGTTATATTTCCCCTTTATTGGTCAGTGGGAGCTTCAATGGGCTGCCACAATCTCTCAAATACAATGAGCAGTCTCTTAGCCACTTCATCTGCCAGGACCCAAGGTTACATGGACCTGTTCACATTCAGGTTACTTAGATGATCTTAGAACAGATCATATCATGCAATAGGCAGTTCTTTATTCTGACAGTCCCTGGTTTTGCCTTCTGTACATTGTATGGCATGGTTGGAGCACTTGCTGGTGAAAACTGACTATCTGTCTGTCTATCTGTCTATCTATCTATCTATCTATCTATCTATCTATCTATCTATCTATCTATCTATCTACCTACCTACCTATTTATCTATCTATCTACCTACCTACCTACCTATCTATCCATTCATATTCCTGGCTTCCTGTTTGTGTGTCTGCCTGTCTAGAGACAGGTAAACTGACATTGGAAATTAGCAATTCGACACTGTCATTATGTCTCACAAATGTTGTGACCAGACTTCAGCCACATCATCATTGCATCAAGGTGTGGAAAAAAACACACAAAAAAAGTGGGTCCTGGCATAGGACATCCTTGCAGTCTTAAAGGAAATCAAGAAGAGTAGAAGATCTGTGCCTTTTTAAAGGGAAAGAAGATTATGCTTTATGTTTAAACAAATGAAATGATAAGTGGAGCTAAATCAAATTATTTCTATTAACAACAGAGGATGAAGAGAAGCTGCTTGGTTATCATGTCTCATCCCTAAATGAATAATTCTGTTTGTAATATAATCTTTTGAGACTTCTCAGTTTGAAAACCAAATTTGAAACATCAGAGAAAAAAAAAAATTTACTTGTAGTCCAGTGTCCCACTGTTGCCTCATTCTTCAGAAAGAAGTCAAGCTGGTTATAATACACTGGCAATATCCTAAGCTCTCTGTTTTTAAATTCTCCCAGTCTTGTCATCCTATTTTACTCAGCTGAATCTTAGCAACAATTTTGTTTCTAGTTTTCACCAACAACACAGTTAACTTTCCTACAGCAGCAAAGTCTCGTAGTTCTCCTTCAATAATCCAGCAAGCACAGAAATGTAAAATTGCTGCTAGCCAAAGAACCTAATGACAATAAAAAGACTTGTATGAATACAGTCATGGAAACTAGCTATAGAGCATTTAAGACTATTTTCATTAACAAAAGGACAGGTTAATGATAGCTGGAAAGTAATAGGAACATTGAATTCAACACAATTCATTGTTTTGAACTGAAATTCACCTTCAGAAAACAACAAAATCAGTAAATATGAATAAAATCTTGTTAATGTCACTAGACAATAAGAAAACTGCAGTAAAAACTTGACTGACTTAATAGTATATAAATAATAGTATGTTCTCAGATGTGAGGAGTTCTAGATATTCCAAAGAAACCAGAAAGGAGGTTGTAGTGAGGTGGAGGTTTGTCTGTTTCCCCAAGTAATTAGTTATAGGGCAAGAGGAAATAGCCTTAAGTTGTACAAAGGAAGGTTTATATTAGGTATTAAGAAAAACAAATCTTTAATAAAAGAGTGGTTAGGCATTGGAAAAGGCTGCCTAGGGAGGTGATGTAATCACCATCCCTAGAAGTGTTTATAAACCATGTATACATGGCACTTCGGGACATGGCTTAGTGAGTATGGCAGCATTGGTTAATGGTTGGACTTGATGATCTTAGAGGTATTTTCCAACCTTAGTGATGTTATGATTCTATGAATAACTGTCTAGTCTAAGGAGGAAATACTGAAAATATTTGAAAGGGAAATGAATGGTTGACTTTCTATATGAAATTAAATGGGTGGATAGGTGCTGAAATATAACTTGTATACTTGACAGTGGAAGATAACAGATACCTGCAGTTCTAAGGCACTCATCGATCATGAAAAACACAAAGCCATTATTCCTGTTCTATTTTGAATGGGGAGAGAGAACTCAGCAGTTCATATGAGCCACAAGTTGCCAAAATTGAGCTGGAGTTTATAAAAGTATATACACATCCATCCACTTTGGGAACTGCCCAAGGGTTTGAAGACACATTTCGACTGCATCCAGAATTCCCCATGGAAGGATAACTAACTAATCCAAGCTACCTTCTCCAATACATTTTAAATATTAATTAAAGTTGAAGGCTGTCTCCAGAAATCACTTTGCATTCATGTTATAGCAGCCTGCTCTTAGGTGTAGCTTTGAGTCCACACTTAGGAAATGATGATGGAGAAATATCAGGTTCATGCTGCCACTGAAAAGCAGAGCCTACTTGCAATACATATCAAGCCTCTTGACCACTTGCACGTATCCTCTTGGAGACTGTGACAGAACCACATGAGTTCAGGGTATTCCTTCAAGGATAAACTATCCAATGATGGGAGAAGATGGGATCTGTAACAAATTTATCTTGGGGACCTGGCAGATACATTACAGATGAATAAATGAGTGTAAGTTTGGGACCATATGAAGCCTAACTATGATTCTTGGCCCAGAATGGCAAACTCAATGTCGGCAGTCATAAATGCTACCCTGTGACTTATTTAGAGAAACCAGCTTGCAAAAGTAGGGGATTCTGTAGGGGATTACACCTGTGCACTAAACCATGAGGATGAAAATCTTTGCACAATTTGAATACAAGTCTAGTTATGGGTTGCCCAGACTAGATAGAGAACTAAGTTACTAATGTGCTTAAAATTCAGGCTTCTGGTTCCAATCAGATAAATAATTTCTTTTACAAAGTATAAGAGAATAGGCTTATTTTCACCCCTGGCATAAGAACAAGCAGGGGTGTAATGAATCTGTCTCCAAGTAAAGATGGAAAACTCTGTAAAATATCTGATAAACATTTGTTCGAATGCTTTGGGCTCTGATTCAACAAGCATGTGTACAGATGAAAAACAGATGAGGACTCCCAGCAAAATGAAAGGAATATCTGTAGAATTATTCACAGGTTGAAATCATGCACATACTGAAACATTTCTGTGGGTGACTGTTTTATGGCTGGTATAAACATGGATTCAAGCACAGAATTATTGGTAGAATTTATTTCAGACAGATAGGAATCATTGCTGTTATTGTTATTACTGATACTCTGCAAACTTTCAAGTGGATACATTTTGGTTTTTATGTTTTTCCCCTTCATCCTAGTGTGGGTTGTTCTCATTCCCATGTATCACAAAGCAGTTTATGATGGAATAACTGTATCTACAATAGGTAATTATGTTGGTATTTCTGTAACAGTGCATCAAAAACTGTTGATAAATAAATAAATAATAATAAAAAGACCTTTCTCCTGTGTGGAACACCAACAGGATACACGGAGTGCATTATGTCATGCCCTTCTTTTTTTGCTCAGAAAGTGTGAAAAAACTATTAGGAACAAGGGCAGTGACAAGGGACAAGATGTCATCTATCTGGGGCTTTGTAAAGCCTTTGACAGAGCCTCCCACAACATCTTTCTAAGCTGAAGAGATATGGATTTGATGGGTGGACTGTCCAGTGAATAAGGATTTGGACAGATGATCGCATCCAAAGGTTAGTGGTCATCAGCTTGATGTCCAGATGAAGATGGGTGACAAATGGTCCTTCAAGAGTCTGTACTGGGACCAGTACTGCTCAATAACTTTATCATTGATATTGGCAGGGAGATTGAGTGTACTCTCAGCAAATTTTCAGATGATACCAAGCTGAGTGGTGCAGTTGATAAGTCTGAAGAATGAGATGGCATCCAGAGGGACCTGGAGAGGTGTGCTGAAGAGAATTGCATGATGTTCAGTAAGGAAAAATGCAAAGGCCTGCTCCAAGTTTGGAGCAATCCTAGATATCAATACACACTGGTGGATGATGAAACTGAGAGTAGCCCTGCAGAAAAGGTCTTGGGGGTGCTGGTGGATGAGAAGCTGGACTTGGACCAACAGTGTGCGCTTGCAGCCCAAAAGGCCAGTAGCGTCCTGGTCTGCAACAAAAGAAGTGTGGTCAGCAGATAGAGAGAGGTGATTCTATCACTTTACTCTGCTCTGGTGTATTGGGTTTGGCTGAGCTGGAGTTAATTGTCCTCAAAGCATCCCTCTAGTGCTGTGTTTTGCAGTGCTGTAGCTGGGTGTTGATAACACAGCATGTTTTGGCTGGTGCTGAATACGCACCCAGGTTGTGCTTTTCCAACATTTCCCCACCCCCAGAGTACACTGAGGAGTGAGCAATATTTCGGGAGGGGACACAGCTGGGCCAACTGACCCATACTGACCAAAGGGGCATTCCATGCCAGCTCAGATACATAAGCTAAGTGAAAGAAAGAAGTGTGGGGACACTTGGCCATGGTGTCTGTCCTCCAGTGCAACTGCTATGCATAGAGCCCTGCTTCCCGGGAGTGACCGAACTCCACCTGCTGATGGGAAGTAGAGAATAACATCTCTGTTTGCCTTTGCTTCCGTGTATAGCCTTTGGCTTGTGCTTCACATTATTAAACTGCTTTTATCTAATTACTTGCCTTTTGTTATATTTTCCCCTCTCTCCTATCCAGCTAAGAACAGTAGTGATACGGCATCTTTTGTGAGCATTTGGCCCTCTGCCAGGGCCAAACCACCGCATTTATTACGACATCAGCTGGAGTACTGAATCCAGCTTTGGAGCCCTTGTAAGGAGTTAAGTTTGTCTTCCTCTAATGTACTTGGTATTGCTTATCTTCCCAAAGTGTTTCACACTATTGTCCCAGAGGACCACAAGCTCTGTGCTGATGTTGGGTCTTACTGTAAACAGGACTCTAGCCAAAACAGCACATCCTTATGTTTGCTTTCACACTACTGTCTCGGCGGGGGGAGGGAGAGGGGGATCTCTTCTTACCTACAAGACCACAAACTACCTTCTCATGGACAGGACTCTCAAAAGACACAGCAGTTTCCCAAGGTGTTTTCACACCATTACCACAAGCTCTGTGACAATGGCAGCTAATCTGACAAGGCCACAAGTTTTGCAGAAATGTTACCTGAGACCAGGACTGGCACAAGTAGCTAACTGTGGGACCGGTGCTGGCATCAGTCAAACATGTTCAACTGAATGAGTCAGACTGACTATGTATGGGATTGAAAAAGTCATTAAACACCAGAGGCAACAGGGAGATTTTGAAGCTTTGCCACTGATGAAAATCTTCAGGGATCAGAGAGGCCTCAATAGGATCCATAGTGGTAATTATCTTTTTGCTTTGCTGCCGCTTGTTTATTTCTTCCTTTTTTTCTATATTTCTAACTCTTCCTTCTGCATATGTATGCAAAATAAATTGAAGTGTTTTTCACAAACCAGCTCCTCAGTTCCTTCTTGGTTTCATTCAGGGGATCCATAAAAGTACCATCTCTTCCACAAAAAAGTGGATTGAGATAGCCCTCAACACAGGAAGGGTGTGGACTTGATGGAGTGTGTTGAGAGTAGGGCCACAAAAATGATCAGAGGGCTCGAACACTTCTCCTACTAGGACAGGCTGAGGGAAGTGGAATTGTTCAGCCTGGAGAAGAGAAGGTTTCAGGGAGACCTAATAGTGGCTTTTCAGTACCTGAAGGCAGCCTACAAGAAGGCTGGAGAGGGGCTGTTTACAAAGGTCTGTAGTGATAAGATGAGGGCCAAAGAGTTTATATTAGAGAAAAGTAGATTTAGATCAGATGTTAGGAAAAAATCTTTACCATGAGGATGGTGGAACACTGAAACAGATTGCCCAGGGAGATAGTTGAGACACCATCCCTGAAGATATTCAAGGTCAGGCTCAAAAAGGCTGTGATCAACTCGATCTAGTGTAGGGCATCCCTGCTCACTGCAGGAGGCTGGACTAGATGACCTTTAGAGGTCCTTTCCAACCCAAACCATTCTATGAGTCTAGGAGTCTATGAAGATGGAAGCAAGAATGAACATACAAAACTGCATCCATACAAGAAGAAACAAATAGACTAAGCCCAGATTTAAAAGGTCTGAAAGGACTGAGAGAGGTTTTTAAATGGTGTGATGGTTTTAAACTGTCTTTTTAATTTTTCTTTGCAATGTTTGATCAGGTAAAGCTAAAGAATGTAAATCACTATTGGGTGTAAGAAAGCAAAATAACGATTGTTTTAAACACTTCCATTGGATAGATAGAAATGTTTAAAAACCACTACTCAAAACAAAGTAGGGCAGTCGGGGCAACTTGCTGGGCTGTCCGGCTGCTGCTTCTTCTCTTCTGGCTGCACATAACACACTGACCTTGGCGAGCTAAGTTAACAGCTTCTCTGCTTCTATCTATCTGCGTTCTGCCACGGAGGTCTGGGGGGGAAGCCACTTGGGAGGTCCCCTCAGGGGAAGCAAAGGGAGCTTGGTTGTGGTTTTCTGTTGATTGTATATATTTGTAAATGTTGTGAATTGTGTATATTTGTACATATTCATTGCATTTCATCATAGATTGTAGATTTGCTTGTAAATACAGCTTTCATTTGCTTTCGAGACTGAGCTAGCCTGGTTATTGTCAGTGTGTGGGGGGATTTCAGCTCTCACACTCATACAAATGGAGAACAGTGAATGAGTATTTATTGTTTCACATGGTACACAAATTATAGGTAGTCAAATAGAATTATCAGATAAGCACTTCTAAAGCAAATGAAAGCAGTTTTACATAAAACAGAATTGTGTAACTTTTTGCCTCAGTAACTTGTGGATGCCAACTGCATCAAGCAGATTCAAAAGATGATTAGACAAATTAATGAAAGGAAAGTATTTTCTAAATTCTAAAGAACACAAAGATGCAAATATTCTAGATGCCAAGGCTATGCACTGTGTGAAGTTGGGGAGTATGGAGGAAGGATTAATCTGTGCATGTTCTGCTTGTGGACTGTTCCAGGACATTGTGTTTAAGATACTGGTCTACCTCACTGAAGCATTTAGAACCCAGGATAGGCATGGAAACATAATTTGGCATTGCAGGCAACATGGATGAACTTTGCTAGTCTCACACACTGCCCTGTTTTTCCACATAAGCCTGCAGTGTCTATATTTACTAAGATTTTTTGCCTGCTGTGTGAGTCCACAGGTCCAGTGTAAATAGGTCAAACTAAACTATATTCCTCTGACAATTTTTTTTAGCACAAATGGAGATGGAGAAAGAAGTTCTGGCATTAGATGACATCTGAGCATGGTGCTATGAGGACCGCATTTACAGACACAGATTAGCTCTTCCCTTCTCTGTCATATTTCTTGTTTTATGGTTGCCTAAACCGTGGTGAAAGAATATAAAAATGTAAAGGTTCATTTATTGTTGTAAATAGGCGCAGTGAATATCTAGTTGGCAAATTGCCTAGGTAGCACCTCTATTTAGGTTTAGAAGACTGCCATTTTCATTTCAAGAGCCTCAGTTTTCTGAAGGTGCCAAATCAGGAGTTATTTTATAAATCCAAGCTTACTACACTTCTTAACCTGGTAGAACTTGACACTACGAGTGGTTTAGGTTTACATTTGTAAAGGCATCTAGCTGCATTTCACATCCAAAACAATCATCATAACCTGACCTTTAGGAAAACACGGCCCAGAAAACTTGTGCAAAGCTGACTTCTACAAACATTCCCCTCTTGCAAACATCAGAGAGCCTTCCTGTCTCCTTAGTTATGATTATCCTTAGTTATGATTACTGGGTCTATTCATGTGTGTAAAGTTATTAACAGATATATTCGTAGAACCAGATACTAAACCAATGAAGAATGAATTAATAGGTTACAATTGGTATACAGAGCTGATCAGGTTATGTTCCAGATTAACTTCTTTATAGTGACCTAAATTACTTTTTGTAGCCTATAAGGAAAAGGTAACAAGACCACGCAGTAAACCCTACAGCTGACAATTCAGTCTGGTTAATTGTTGTTATCATTTCGTCCCTTGTCTTGAGTTCACACTCGCTAGCAGGCAAATTCCTACCAAGGGCTTTCCTCCCTCCGACCTATCAGAAGGACAGGAGAGGAAAAATAGGAAAAACAGAAACAAGAAATCTTATAGGTCAATATAGAGATAGGGAGATCACACCAATTGTTGTCATGGTCAAAATTAACAGGCAAATGAACTTAATTTATTGCCAAATAAAATATGTTTGGGTTGTGAGAAAAAAAAAAACAAATCTAAACAAAACAAAATAAAACAACCAACCCCACAAACAAACAAAAACAAAAAAAAAGAAAAATCTTAAAGTAGTATCTTTCTTCTCACTTTACCAGTCTCCTGACTGCTCTACCTACCCCAAACAGCCTAGGGAGAGGACAGTAGAGTCTGTACCTATCAGTTTCTCTCTGCTACTCATTCCTTCTCATAGTTTTCCTCTCTTCTGATGTGGGCTCTCCACAGGCATCAGATCCCTCAAGAATATCCACCTGCTCTGGTGCAGGGTGTTCTCCCTGGATTGCTGTGTATCTATGAGTGCAAGTTGTGAGGCAACTGCATCAGCACTGGCTAGCTCTATGCTGTGCCGAGATCTTTAGAAGAGAAAAGGGGACTCCCAGAGACAGGGAGAGCAAGAGAGAGAGAGGGGCAGAGGTGACCCAATTTGGCATCTCCCCAAAGGTGCCTGAAAGGGCAGCATGGCTTGGGGCATTCTCAGAGAAGCCTCAGGAGTTTTAAACCAAACAAAACTGGCAGAGGCTCTCAGACTGTGAGCTGTGAGGCAACCAGTCTTTCTGCTCGTTGGAACCCAGTGAGTGGGCTGCGAGAGGGAGGGGTGTGGTCAGATAGCTTGGAGCAAGTGGCCATTGATACAAGCAGGCTAACAGGAACAGGGAGAGCAAAGAGTGACTGAGTGTGCCCCAGGGCCTTCTTTTGAGCCAGATCGGTAGTTGGCACGAGCAGGGTGTGGGCTGGACACAAAATGCTGCAGTTTTACTGAAGGCACAATGATGGCCACTCGGAGGTGGAAGGCTGTACTCTCTGCACCCACCAAAATCCATATCGGCATCCAGGCCATAGGTTGTGAGGAATGCCACAGCCTTTCACACGCAACAAGGGGTACACTGACTACGGGTGTGTGCAGAGTAAGCAGGTTTTTGACCTGCTCATCTGGTTGGCACAGCTCTAGGATGAAGTGTTTGAGCTCACAGAAGAGGTGAGTAGGCTAAGGGAGAGTGAGAAGGACATTGATAACTTTCACAAACTGACTTTTACAAATACAGAACAGGAGTCGGCTCTTAGTGGGGCAGAGAATTCAATATCTCATCACCAAGCCCTCCAGCCCTCCTGCAATAACTATAGTAATTCACATGTGCAGGGTCAGTGGGAACAGGTAGCTACCCAAAGAAATAAATGACACAGATAGAGAAAACGTGCTCCTTTAAGAAGCACACCACCCACAGTGCCCTTGCAGAACAGGTACAAGGCTCTGCAGAAGGAACAGGTTGTGAGCAAGGACAAGGGCTCACAAAGGCCAAAAGTGCCACAAGGGTCAGAAATGCCACCAAGGCTGACTTGCCTCAGGCCAGCCATAAAAACTGACCCTGAAAAGAAAAACTGTAGGGTCATTGTTGTAGGTGACTCCCTGCTGAGGGGAGCAGAGAGTCTGATATGCAGACCAAACTCCCTTCATAGAGAGGTCTGCTGTCTCCCTGGTGCCCAGGTAAAGGATGTCATAGGTAAACTTCCCAGCCTTGTGAGTCTTCAGACTATTATTATTCAACCTTCAGATTATTACCCACTTCTGATTTTTCAGGTGGGTAGTGATGACGCCGAGGTGAGAGACTCACAATTAAAAAAGACTTCAGGACCTTGAGGCAAGTGCTTAAGGGATCAGGAGCTCAAGTTGTGTTCTCCTCCATCACTCTGACATCGGCGATGGATGAGGAAACATTTAGGAAGAGCCAAGAGGTCAATTCATGGCTCTGGGACTGGTGTCATCAACAGGGGTTTGGATTTTTTGATCACAGAACAGTTTACAGGGCACCAGAACTGCAAGCAACCAATGGGATGTACCTGTCCCAGAAGGGGAAACGGATTCTAGGGCAGAAGTTAGCAGGGCTCATTGACAGGGCTTTAAACTAGATTTGGAGGGGGAAGGGGTTGTTAATCTCATGCTTGCCTGTGACAAACATTGGGGCAGCTCACCAGAGGCAGAGGGATGGAGTGCTAACAAGGGCTCTCAGCTTGTTCCCCTGAGGTGAGGCAAGCCAAGGATGAAGCACTGGGACACCCCAAGGGAGTCAAGGGGGATGGCCAAGAGGATGACATGGCAAGCCCAGCTAAAGTGCCTCTATGCTAATGCATGCAGCTTGGGCAACAAACAGGATGAATTAAGGGCCACTGTGCTGCTAGAATGCTATGACATAGTGGCTATTACTGAAACTCGGTATGATGATTCCCATGACTGGAATGTAGGGATAGATGGGTATGATCTCTTTAGGAAGAACAGGCAGGGGAGGAGGGGAGGAGGTGTTGCTCTATATATCAGTGAGCATCTGGAACCTGTGGAGCTCCACCTGGGGAAAGATGATGATCTGGTTGAGAGCGTAAGGGTGAATGTGATGAATATAATAAGTGATTTGTGTTAAAAGGCAAGCTAGGAGTAAAGTTCAAGGAGCTTGTTTTGAAAGATTGCAAGAGACTGTGTTTTGGAAGAACTTGAACAAAGACTTTTAAACCAGACAAAATCAAAAGCCCAGAAGGGGCCAGGCTGTACCAGCTCTATGCTGGAGTGTGTGGACTTCAGATAAGAAGCCTGAGGAACAGCGCATGCTTAAGAGGGAGGGTTATTCAGCAGACACTGTGAGGAAGATTTCTTACTTCATCCTTCAACTCTCCCAGAAGACCCCTACCAAGCAGAATGTGCATGAGCACCCCATTCCGAGAACTCATTATCATATCCCTGCCTTCTATTTAGCATAAGCTTGTTTATGTAGATAAGGTAGCTATATAAGATTGAAGAAGCTATTGTAGCTGCTACTGTGATTTGTACCCCCAGCCCAGCATGTTGTTTGCTTGCTTTTATTCCCAATAAAAATTTAAAAGAGATTTTTCTGGCTAGCCCATTTATAACAGTGAAGATTAAATGCAAGACAGGGGAAGGAGATGTTACTGTAGGGGTCTGCTACAGGTCACCAGACCAGCTGAACCAAAGAGATGAGACCCTCCACAGGCAAACAGAAGTAGCTTCACAGGCACAAGCCCTGGTCCTCATGGGGGATTTCAACCACCCTGACATCTGCTTGAAGGACAACACAACTAGGTACCAGCATTCCAGGATGTTGCTGGAATTCATGGATGACAACTTCCTCCTCCAAATGGTAGGAACCAACAAGAAAAGGTGCTATGCTGAACCTTGTTCTCACCAATAGAGAAGGGCTGGTGACCAATGTGAGGCTGAGGGATAAACTTGGCTCTAGTGACAATGAAGTAATAGAATTTAAGATCCTCAGGGCAACTAGGAGGATGTTGTATTAGTTTTGAGTTAAATTAATGAGGCAGGAATTATAAAATATAGTTATTTTATTTTCCCAAAAACCCCACCCCAAAACTACGTACAAAACTGATAGAATTATTTACAAGTTCTATTCAGTTGTGAATTCTTCCAGGATGCTTAATGGCTATTTTGACACAATTTAGAGAGTTCAGAGACTGGAAAAAGCTACGACACCAATCGCTTCACCCACTTATAAACCAAAGACCAACCAATAACCTTTAGAAAAATATGATCAGGCCAGGATTTACTCACAAGGATTAAAGTGGGAATTTGGAGATGGTCCCTAGCTCACTCTCTCTGCTGACAGGCTCCAGAAAATGTCAGTTTGTAATCCAGTTTGAGGTTCAGACTTTATCCCAGGGCTCTGGACCAGGCACTCAAAGCAAGGCAGGACACTTGAGATGACGAGGCTTGAAGTGAGGCAAATTTGAGCAGATGTGAGCAAGGAGGATCTGAGCAAGAGCCGATTTGAGCAGGAGACGATTTGAGGAGGAGCCCCTGCCACTTGTATATATAAAATGCCAGAGGTCACTTGGTCCAATGGAGCACTAAAGATAACATGTAGCCACCCAATGAAAAAGCCTTCTGCTAGCCTATGACCATAATAGGCAGAGGTCAGGACCTCGTATCTGGGGAAGCTTATGTGCTCTGACCCCAGATGGGCATCTTGTTTACCAGACAGGCAAGGTCCTGTCCCCTTTGTTCCTTTTCCTGCCTTGCCCTGTTGTCGCAGGAAGGAGGGGAGAGAAAGGACCTGTCTAGACATCTTGAAGCCTGTCTGGATTTGTACTGGCCATGTGTCATAGCCTACCCCCACAGATGTATCCCAAGCTTACAACCCTGGAATTTAGGCATGCAGACTTTGATCACTTCAGGGATCTGCTGGCTGAAGTATTGTGGGACAAAGCCCTAGAGGGAAGAGGGGTCTAGGACAGCTGGTCAGTGTTCAAGGATCACATTCTTTGTACCCAGGAGCAAAGTGTCCCCACAAAGAGGGAAGCAGGAAAGAATGCTAGACCCCTGCCTGGCTGAGCAAGAAGCTTCTGGACATACTGTCACACAAAAAGAAACTCTACAAGGAGTGGAAGAAAGGACAGCTAGAATGGGGGGTGTATAAGGAAGCTGCCCAAGCAGCAAGAGACCTGGTTAGAAAAGCTAAAGCTCAGTTAGAATTAAATCTAGCCAGGGAGATCAAGGGGAACAGTAAACTTTTCTCTAGGTGTATTAATAGTAAAATGAAGTCTAGGGAAGGTGTGGACCCTCTCAGAAAGGAAACAGGGGAGCAGGAGACAAGTGACACGGAGAAGGCTGAGGTTCTCAATGACTTCTTTACCTCAGTCTTCACTGGCAAGGGCTCCATCCACACTCCCGGAGTAATAGCAGATAATGGCAGGGACTGGAAGAAGGAACTGCCCATTGTGAGTGAAGATCAGGTTCATGACCATCTGAGGAACCTGAAAGTGTCCAAGTCCATGGGACTCGATGGAATACACTCATGGGTCCTGAGGGAACTGGCAGATGAGGTTGCTAAACCCCGCTCTAGTATGTACCAAAAGTCATGGCAGTCTGGGGAAGTCCTCACTGACTGGAAAAGGGGAAACATAGGTCCCATTTTCCAAAAGGGAAAGAAGGATGACCCAGGGAACTATAGACCAGTCAGTCTCACCTCTGTACCTAGTAAGATCATGGAGCAGATTCTCCTGGAGGCACTACAGACACAGAAGAATAATGAAGAGGTAATTTGGTACAATCAGAACAGGTTCACAAAGGGCAAGTCCTTCCTGACAAACCTGGTGGCGTTCTATACCAAGGTCACAACATTAATACATGAATACCAAGCAACAGATATCATTTACCTGGACCTGAGCAAAGCCGTTGACACTGTCCTGCATGACATCCTGGTCTCCAATCTGGTAAAGTCTGGGTTTGATAGATGCACCATTCAGTGGATAAAGAATTGGCTTGATGGCCACACCCAAAGAGTGGCTGTCAGGGGGTCCATGTCCAGGTGGAGGCCAGTGACAAGTGGAGTCCCTCAGGGATCAGTCCTGGGATCGGTCTCGTTCAACAACTTTGTTAGTGACGTGGACAGGCTCTGAGAAGACCTTATTCTAGCCTTCCAGTATCTTAAGTGGACCTATGAGAAAGCTGGTGAGGGACTTTTTAGGGTATCAGATAATGATAGGACTAGGGGGAATCGAACAAAAATAGAAATGGGTAGATTTAGATTGGATATTAGGAAGAAGTTCTTCACCATGTGCGTGATGAGACACTGGAACAGGTTGTCCAGGGAGGTGGTAGAAGCCTCATCCCTGGAGGTTTTTAAGGCCAGACTGCATGTGGCTCTGGGCAACCTGGTCTAGTGTGAGGTGTCCCTGGCCATGACAAAGGGGTTGGAACTGGATGATCCTTGAAGTCCCTTCCAACCCTAACAATTCTATGATTCTATGATTCCTTCAAGTCCAGAGGGATCTTCTTGGTAAGCTGGAGGGAGACCCCTGTTTCACGCCATGTGTACCTCCACCTCCTCCTCCTTCTCCTGTGTTTGCATGACTGTTTCTCATTATTGTTGTTCTCTCCCTCTCTCTATCTGCTTTTTGCTGTTTCTTAAACATATTTTCACAGATGCACCACCAGCATTACTGACAGGCTGAGCTGTGCTCTCTTGTGTGGCTGGCTCATTGCAGAACTGGTTGGAACTCTGTCCAGTACAGAGCAGCCTTTTCCTCTTCTCACAGAGGCTGCCCTGCAGTCCTCACTGCCTGCCAGCACCTGGGCTTGGGCACCCAATACAATTCTGGATATTTATGTTTGCTGAAGTTATGAGTAAAAGCCATAGAAATCCAAAGCAGAACATCAAAACCAGGAGGTATGTCAGAAAACATTCACTCGAGAAACGTATTCATAGCATGCATCTTTCACTGTGCTGGGATGGCCACTAAAAAAACCTTATAGTTAAAGAATACCATCACACACACATCACAAAAACTAGACTTCTGTTTCAATGTAGTGGCTTACGGTGGAGGTAAATTGTCAGCATATGACAGACATAAGAGTTTAACAATGTGGCCTAGCAATTTAAAATTAGATACCACACTTAGGCTGAGGTACTTACACAGGCTCCAGAAGAAGCTGTCTCTCTGGTGACAAAAGTGTCCACTGTTCTATTCTGAGGGAACTATCAATTTCAGAAAAATTACCACTAGAGGCACCACCTGTCTGATCTCTAAAATCTCCAAAGTTTCTGTGCCCCTAAATGTCAGCTGAAGCCTTAAATACATGAAATTGTGGTGACTCTCTTGATGTGTCACTGGTGAAACTGTCTCATGTACAATTAGGCAGCCTCATGTTGTCTTCATTTACTCATCCTTGCTTCACAGCTGGATGGTGGGGAACATAGAACATACTACACCTTTCTTAATGGTTATATGAAAAGACAAAGCAACCTTTGCTTTGTTTCTTAACAAGGAGGACACTGTGCATTATACTTCATCAGAAAACCTGTAGATTAAATACAAAGAAAAGCTTCAACCAGTCTCAGGGAAACACCTTCAACCAGTTCAGGCAGTGGAATGAAATGCCAGAAGAGCCTAAACACAGAAACAATATTCAAGGCAGGATGTGATATCCAATTAATAAGGAAGTAAAAAGTCTCTGAAAACAATCCTGACACCATGTAGGGGGATAGGGTAACTAGCTGGAGGCATTTCAGCTTTAATAAATGAGCATAGCAGAAGACTGCATTAGCAGTTAAAGGAGACACCAAGGGTACAAGCACAGACCCATGATATTAAAAGGCAGAGACAACACTATTTACAATAAAATAAACATCGTTTACACATGTGTTACCCATTTAAGTGAGAAGACGTGAAATGGAAGCAGGCACTGTCAGGCTACATTTAGAAGAGATGTGTTTGATTGAACATTTCAACGTGCTTCAATTGAGACCCCTGCTACTTTCCTTTTGAAAATTGTAGAGTAAAATGGGCTCGTGAATTGTAAAGCTTTCATCCTCCTTGATGTATTTTTATTGAACACGACTTGCAGGCTTTGAATGTTAATATTCTATCCCCTGCTGTCACTCACTATGTAACACTTCTCAATTCACAGGGGTTAGTGGAAAAACTGCCCAGATATAATCATTAGAACATTTTGCTTATTGTAGAACTATATTGCCAAGATTTAAATTTATATTTTGTAATTTTCAGGGGAAATTAAAAGATGGCATTTAAAACTATAAACAAAAAGAACAACAAGAATAATTTTTTTCTCACTGTCATTTTTTATCAAGAAAACAAAGCTTTTTCTGATTCCATTTCCCATGTGTTTGTTCCTCCTTCTTAGTAACTTTTTCATCAAGTTTTCAGAATAATTTTATGCCTTTATTTTACCCTTAAGCCATCCAGTGTGTAAACTTACAGATGGCAGCATCCTTCTCAGACATCATTTTCTTTGCAACTAACTTCTGTGCCTCTGGAGGAGGCCAGCTTATGGTTCTCTTATATCACTAATGAATATCCTATCTCTTCAGCTGTAAATAATGTTTTTACTAGTCAATAATTGTGCTTCATTGTGCACACAATACCCTATGAATCTTACCTCTGCTAGTGAGCACATTTTATAGATATAAATAGGGTTGGTTTGGGGCTTTTTGGGTTTTGTTTTTTGTTTTGTTTGTTTGTTTTTCTGTGTGCATGTGTATTTGCAAAGTCTTGTGTAATTAGATCATAAATTTTCCATGAAAAATGCATGCCTGTAGTGTTGGGCAATCTAACTATATTATTTATTCAGTTTCTTTGGAGAAAAAGCTAAATATATTGGCTTTTGACTGGTTAGGAGTGCTTGGTACCTGTGATTCTACCTCAGAAAAAGACACCAAGCTAGTCCATTTTGAAAGCATGAGCTTTTCCAGGAAAACTTCAAATTCTGTATCACTTATTACACTCACAGGGCTCTATGGTAGAAAACGAAGAAACAGGTTCAAGGCAGCACTAATTATCCATATCAATATTCTGTGAATGTGGAAGCATAGTACAGACACAGTAGAAAAAGCTTTTAATTTATATTTGTTGCTAAATAGTGTAATCAGGTAAAAATAAATAGAGTGGTATCTTTTAAATGTCTTAAAGAAATTGCATTTCAGTCACAGTTGAAATGGAAGGAATATGTTGTATCCACTGCCATGATCCTTCTAGAAAAAAGCAAAAAAATCCCTAGAAGTATCGTTAACTGTAGGATGAATGGCAATTTTCTGGGAAGACCCTGGTGGTTGTGCAAGTCAGGAATTTTGACAGAGTGACTTTGGTTATTCCTCAAAATATCACAACTCAACATATATATCCTTACTTCTGCCAAGTTTTGGAATATTTGAACCTGAAACTGTTCTATTGCTCTGCTGCTATCTAGGAAAAATGCTGAATTCACTTTAAAACAGAAAGCATCCAAAATTCTAGGGAAATTAGTTTTCTCCGACTTCCCTTTCATGCTTGCTCCAGTCTTCATCCTAGATAACTTGATATGCATCAAATACTCTAAGGAAGCCCAAACTAGTAAGAAATTGTATAGAACTGGAGTCCATTCAATCACTCTAACTTTCACCCACTTTTCTGTCTGCTTTATATGGAAGAAAACTTTAAAACAGGAAGTAAAACTCATCAAACCCACATTCAAGTAGTATTATTTATATTATTATTTTCAATAGAGAAACTTATCAGGAGATAACTGACTTTGTCAGTGTTATGCATCCTCTATATTTCTGTTAGATCCTTCCCCACTCTTCAATGTTTAATTATAACGTGATAAAGCCAAAAACAAGTGTACTTTCCCTTTCCTTAGCTTAAACATAGACTGTCAATGGAAATGGAGAGCGTGGAAGAAGAAGGGATGAATCTCCTAAAACATGTAATCTACACAATTAATAAAGTGAATCTCTCAGGGTTGTTCCCTGGGCCCTTACAAGTGCACCTATCGCAATCAAAAAACAACTGATATAAAGTATGTGTCCAGATGCTTTCCCCGTCCATCACTGTCTCTATATTTCAAGGAAAATGTCCCTAATTTGAGCTCATGGGGGAGTGATCTGTTTTATACATAAACTCTTGATGTGTTGCAACACTCAATGCTGCTTAGCCAGTAAAAGTGTAGCAAACACTAGAATTTACAAAAAGTATTAAACAGAAGAAGGAATATATATACTTAAAGAATAGACATTCTCTCCTCCATCTGCTAGCTTTTAACTATGGTTTCATATATCAGTTTTGAGCTGTCATTCCAGCAGATTTAAGACTTGTGTGATTCAACATTGATAAGCAAGTGATGCAGGTACTTCTATACATGCAAATTAGTGTCTGTGCCCTGATGATTAGAGAGGAGATGAAAACACTTAGTCCTCCTGCTCTCATTGATGTATTCATCCCTAGATGGAATGGCTGACACCTCCCTGAAGATTCCCTTAAACTATCATCACAGGCATTGGGTCATTCATGCAGGACAAAGAAAACCTTCTGCCCTTTGGATTTCACCTTGTGTGATGTTTACAGCAGACATTTAACCCCTTAAGTGGCTCTGTGTTTCAGATTGTATGACTGTCTTCCTGAATTGGAATCAGACTTACAAGGAGAGGATTTTGCAAATGAGATGTTACCTTCTAGCTAGTTATTTAATAAACAAAGTACCCATGGAGGTGAAAAGACTTTATTGCAACTCTTAAGTTTTGTTTTCTTGGATCCTACAAAATAAGTCCTTCTCAAAAATGTTTAACATGAATTTGGATTTGTCTCAGCTGGCCACGAATACTTGGCTTGCTGTGTCAGTGCCAGCAGTATTTTCAGTGAAGCCAACTGTTCCTTTTCTTTCTTATTTTTCTTTTAGTATTTGCAGTGCAGTGGGAGTTGGAGATCAATGAGAAGCTTATCCAATATGGTTTTTTTTTGCTTGTCTCTAGGGGTCTGGCTATTCTGCCCTTTGAAACATCTGAATACTTTTGTCTTTGGAGTAAAGAAGCCTCACTATGTCTATCCATTAGATGATCTTCATGGTTGTGGCTTGCACTCCAGAGATTCTACAAAATGTCACATTTAGTGTTTACCTTTTGGCGACACGGGATGACAGCTTCAGAAGAAACTTGCTGGGTAGTTGTACCAAATGTATCCATTTTTTTTTTCTGGAAGATGTCTTAGGTGAAGCATTTTACAAACTCATCACTTCACTCTAAGGTTAGACACAATGAAGAGACCCCCAACATTTTTTCTATATGAAGCTAATAAAACCAGAGTAAGTCCTAGATAAAATGAGCTAAACTTTAAGTAATGAAAAAATCAGTGTAAGCCTCTTGCTGTTTTTTTGTTTGTTTGTTTGTTTTTTGTTTGTTTGTTTTGTTTAGTTTATCTACAAGGGTTCTATTTCACAGTACTAGATATCACAGTATATCAGAGGCTAGAAGGGATCTCAAGAGATCATCGGGTCGAACCCCCCCCCCACCAAAGCAGGATCGTTTAGGGTAGTCTGCACAGGAATGCATCCAGAAAAGTTTTGAAAGTCTCCAGGAAGGAGGGTCCGCAACCCCCTGGGCAGCCTGTTCCAGTGCTCAATCACCCTCACTGTAAAGAAGTTTCTCCTCATGTTGAGCTGAAATCTTCTATGTTCTAGTTTGAACCCATTGTTCCTTGTCTTACCACTGTGAACCACTGAAAAGAGCCTGGCCCCCTCCACTTGACATCCACCCCTCAAATATTTATAGACATTGATCAGATCCCCTCTCAGTCTTCTCTTTTCCAGACTAAATAGCCCCAGGGATCTCAGTCTCCCTTCATAGGGGAGATAATCAAGTCCCCTAATCATACTCATGGCTCTCCGTTGGATTCTCTCCAGCAGGTCTCTGCTTTCTTGAACTGGTGAGCCCAAAACTAGACACAGTATTGCAGGTGTGGTCTCACCAGGGCAGAGTAGAGAGGTAGAAGAACGTCCCTAGACCTGCTGGACACACCTGTCTTGATACATCCCAGGATCCCATTGGCTCTCTTGGCCACAAAGGCACGTTGTTGCTCCATGGAGAACTTGCTGTCCACCAGACCTCCAAGGTCTTTCTCTGTGGAGCTTCTCCCACTCTTTCCGTTCAGGATCATGTCAGTTCCTTACTTGTTTTCTTTACATAGATGAGCCAGTTTGAGCACTCAGACTGGAAAGGCAGGATAAATACAGAACATGTAAGCTTCAAGATGGTATACACTCTCAGAGTACAATAAAATGTATCCTTTCAGTATCTGGTTTAAATACCTTTAAGTTTCCCAAGGTGATCACTGGGTGAAGGAATCATAAAATCATGGACTAGTTGGAAGGCACCTTACATTTCATGTAGTTCAAATCACCCTGTTAAGAGCAGGGACAATTTCCACTGGAACAGGTCATTCAAAGTCTAATCCAAACTGGCTTTGAATGCTTCCATGGATGGCGTATCCATAGCCTCTGTGGGCATAAAGTTCCAGTGCTTCACCACCCTCACAACAATCTTCTGCCTTACATCTAGTGTAAATCAACCCTCTTTCAGTTTAAAGCCTTTAGCCCTCTTCCTACTGTGGAAAAATGGAATAATGTTCAAAGCAGGAATCCTCAGGTCACATTCCAGTATAATCTATCCTGAACATGATCACATAAGACCTTGTTCCTGAGCAGAGGCTGATGAAGATCCTGCCCTCTCTCACATCTATCTGATCTGAATGTCAAAAGAGGCTGCATGTTTTTTGAGGTGGAACTGGATTTTTTACCAGTGTCATTCCCCAAAATGATGGCTGGTTCAGGCTCTACCACATCATATGGAAGACCTTATATGCATCATCCAAATCTGGATTTAAGATAGAACATATACAACACAAGACTTCCTTCCTCCCCAGTGACAGCAATCCTTGAAAAGTAAATTTATTCTTTCAGATTGTGGAGCAGCTAGAGGCATCATGAGTACTGCAGTAGAACAAGCTTTTCTATGTTTTGTGAAGTCAAGCGATGTAGCACTTGAAGTGCTGACATAGATTTGCAAAGTACTTTGTTGTTTATTTTCCCTTTTCTTTCTACCCAATTTTGGCCAAGTCACTTGGATTTGTGGGTTACATTTTCAATGGAAAGACTGAACGTACCCCATCTCAAAGTGGAAGAGAATATGATACTTAGATTTTTTACTGTAAGAGGGGCAAAAGCACACTAGACAGATGAATGGTAAATTAAAGAATATTATTAATAAACCCCAGCAAAGTTAAATTATCCCAAAAGGCAGTAACTTTGTGTCCTCTGTGTCAAATTCACAGTACGTAATCTTTCCTTATGTGGAGCTCTGCTGATAAAGGGAAGAATTTATTAAAAATTACTTAGTGCTATTTATTATGGAAGCCACACAGGGCTCCTGCTTGTCAGCAGAGGTTTCAAGAACCAGCCTGAAAACTTTGGAAAAAGTATGGAAAAATCCCTCACTTTAAAAGGTGGTGGTGGGGGGAAACTATTTTCTACACTTTTGGTTTCCAACAGTGTCTCTGTGAATAGAAGCCAGATGGTCTTTAAACCAGCATCTGCCCCCATTTTATGCATGAAAACCACTTATCTGATGGAGCTGCAAGGAGGGGATATAGAAGATGGCAGGATATAGGCAGGGCTCAAAAGAAAAATGAAAAAACCTTTAAAGGAGGAAGGGGGGAGTGGCAGGAAGGTAAAAGGGAAGGTCCCATAGGGGTAAGCAGAAATAATGGAGTATAGAGTAATGGGATGTGAAGAGGTTATAACAGTAATGGTAGCCAACTGTGTAATTTACAGTGAATAATTGATCCAGTGCCTTTGTCTTTTTAATTTTTTTTATTTTGCTGTTTATCATTAAGAAGAAGACAATTTTCTTTCATCTGTTCCATTCTGATGATTCAGTGTATAATTTCTACAATTGAAGCTTGGGCTGTATACTGAACACAAGCAAAATTCATTGTGAATATATAATATCAGAAACCCTAGTTCTGTTGTGATAGAACACATAAATCTCAAAGCATTTTGTATTTTCTGTAATTAGTGAGTGTAACTGTAACAATTGCTGTGATATTTCTCACAATTATGCATTCTGAATATGATTTTCATGAATACTCTTTTAAAATGGACTTTCTCTCCAAATGCTTATGACGGTAAACACATTGGCAAGAATATTACTATAGTTTTGGACATTCTGGGGACTTAAAATTTTATGGCGAGTTTTACCTAAAGAGAAAGAGATGACATGAGAGACCAGCCCAAATTCCAGCTTACATATGATAAGATTCCCCAAAAGAGAATATCTGATATAATCTTAATTAAATGAAATAGGTCTCCATGCCTCTCCCTCTAAAGCCACTGGTGTATGTGCAACTGAAAGTAAATGTGTGGATTTATAAAATAGGAACTAGGATGAAAACAATTTCAAACTAGAAAGTCCCAACTGCATATTTTAAACTCAGTAGCTAGGTACATATTTGCTTGGAATGCTAGGAAGAAAATCTCAGTGCACTATGCTGGAGCAATTAAAGAAAACGAAACAAACTAACAAAATTAAAAAAAAAAAAAAAGTGATCTCATTTCATCAGAAAATCATAAAATTCCAGAGGGTATGGTTGAATCTAGTGAGACCTGCAGAAGGACAGGAATACAATTAATACTCAAACAACATTTTGTAGATACAGAAGTAATAGCATTGGAGGAAAGATAGTGAAAGGGGTCTGGAGCAAGGAAGACCTACCCTTGGGAAAAAGAGAATAGTTAATCTTTTCACATTTGTTACTAATTTCAGCTCCAGGTGAACTTTTGGTTCCCTAATTTTGTCACTGCATACTGAAGTGATATTTCTGTATTCCTTCTGGTGGCCTTTAACAATTTTCATCTTCTATCTCCTAATTTTTTTTTTAACTCAGTCAGCCAAGTCAGCAGCCAGGGCTGACCGTCTTTCACATTGGAACAGATTTTTTTTTTCTCTAAATCTGAACTTGGCAAGCTATCCCACACCTTTATGCCCTTCAGGGCAGCATCCCATGAGATCTTACAACTAGTTCCCTGAACAAGTCTGTTCTCCTGAAGCCAAGAGTATTTCATTATTCTGCTACTTGCTTTACCCATTTCCCTCAGGATCTTTACCTTCACTATTTAATCTCAATGAAGTTATGCACAAACATGGAAATGAGATTTCAGGCTGGGTACAGAATTGGCTGTATGACCTTGTCTAGAGGGAGGAAGTTTTGGAAATTGAGTACATTTTTAAGACTGGTAAAAACAGCACATTTTCTGATGGAGTTTGAGGAATACTTTTTCCCTCAGCCAAGTTAGTTCATAGCACTAATTTGCTGCTGTTACTATTTTTAACTTGAACTAACAAACATGAAGGCCAAAAAAAAGTATCATCCAGAGCTTACAATTTAGGTATCTACAAGTAACTCAAGAAGTATTTAAAATTACCCTGTTAAAAAACATGTTATTTCTTCAATACAAGTTAGCTATTTCAAAGATTATGTGTGGAAAGAAATAGTTTGAATCTTGGTGAAGAACTTGCAGATAAGAAAAGGCAGATATATACACCATAAGGAAGATACATCCCATCTAGCCTTCAGAGAAGTAAGACTTACCTAACTGCCTCCTGTCTCACTCTCACTCCTATAGAGACATATATTTCACTCATTTTCAGCACAACATTAGAACTTTCCTTTTGGTCTATCACCATCATGTGCCAGACACAGCTGGACAGTAGTAGCCTCACCTGGTGTAGTGAAGGCACCACATGCCCAGAATTATACCCCCAGATAACAGCTAACTTATCCCAACATGTTCTGGTGAGTCCCCCCTTTCACCCTCCATTCAGGAGAGGAAGACAAAGGCCCAGGCACCAACCCCGTCTGCTAAGTGGTAAACAACTGCATGTACCCATCTCATGGCATGCTTATGCTCTGTCCATCTAAGGGCATAATTCTAGCTTCACCCTTTCTATAGGTCGAAGCAGGTTGTTGACCAGTGTGCCCATTGGCCAGATCCAGCCTCGAGAATCTGTAAGTACTACTCCATTTGTTTACTACTTTGCTCTCTCCTTTTGCTTTCTCTCGCTTTGGCCGAGCCATAGAAGCTCGGCAACCCCCAAGTCTTCTCAATCCCACATGCAAGTGCACTAGAGGCCTCTGCATACGGACAGAAGCCAGCTCACCAAGCTGCTCGAGGAACCAGCAAACAGGAGATCCCTTCGATGATACAGAATCTCACCATCGTATGCCCGAGACAGGGTGAAATCAAGCCCAGTCGAAAGGACTGAGGAAGCCCTGAAAGAGGGTAAGCAATGCCCAGTCGAAAGGACCGAGGGAAGCCCCAAAAGAGGGTAAGCTATAACCCAGAAGGGGAAGGACCAAGCCCGAGCCAGGTGGTCCAGATCTGCTGCAGCAATAAGCATCCCAAGCAGAAACACATCTTGCATAGCCCCCGCTGCTTGTGGGAGAGAAAAGGAGCCATAGCCGCTCCAAGGCCCTAAGTTGTCAAGGCAAAGCACCTGGGATTTCCCGGAGGGAAAGAGAGAGTAAAAGGTAGCCTCTCTGTTGAAGTCAAAGGTAAAGACTGCAGCATTGTAATTTAAATGGAAAGCAGTCACCGATATTCGGCAGAGTCAGCTCACTTCAAGCTGAGCCAAGGGGGAAGCATTGCTTCACTGCACCCCCACCGAAACCTGCTTACCGGCAACCATCACCCGACCTGGCCCCGCCGCATGGAGAGCCGATCCTCCATTCAGGGAGCCGCTTCAACCCCGCAGACCGCGGGAGGAGAAAGCAAGCCTTGCCCCCACCCGCAGAGCCAGAAGGGAGAAAGAAAGTCGCCACTCGGATGGGAGCAGCCCCAGGCAGAAAGCAGATAAGCAGCGAGCCAGCATAACCCAGCAACTTGCCTCGCTACATAGAAAGACAGAATGCATCTTTCATGTGTGTAACATTCAGTAAGATTCCGTTCAAAGCGCCCGCAAGTAGCTGCATGATATTTCTAGTTTAACTTGCCTCGTGATGACATTATAAATATCTCTGTATATAGTTGCAAGACGCAAGTGTCTTGTCGAGTCTCCATCTAGTGGACAAGCGGCAGAACTGCACTCTTTCTTTCCCTTAATTAGAAATTGACTGTAAATATTCTAATTGGATATGATTGTATATACTGAACTAGTTATGGACTATATTGTTACAACCATGCATCCGAATCAATATATATAAGGTGATTAATATATATTCTTCATAATAATTAATAAATAATAATTTTCATAATTAATATTTCATAATTCATTGTTAATAATCATCATCCTCCATCCCTAATCCCCTTCTCCACGACACCTGGCACAAGATGATACCTTTGTTTCATTCCAAGGGTTGCAAAGAATTGGAGCAGACTGCAATTACAGTGCCACTGTGTACTGCAATGTATGTCATATGGACAATCTTATTTATTAAGAGCCAATATACCAGAGAGGCCTCTTTACCAAGACAGTGGGATTTATAGAGATTTCTTTTCTATGGGTTCTCTACTGTTTACAAAGATGTGAGGTCCTATTCAGTGGCACTTCTATAGTAGCTTTTCTTATCAAATTTTCTTTGAAGGGGCAAGCATTTAAAAATCATTTAGTAGGAATATTGGGTTGGGGGAGGAAATCATGTAAATACAGGAATCATAATTACAAATCTCTTCTTTCATAAGGTAACCATTTTATATAAGCGTTATCAAACATTGAAATTGTCTGCTTGGGACAGTGGTGGAGTCATCATCCCTGGAGGTGTTTAAGCAGCCTTTGGACCTAGCACTAAGGGACATGGTTTCATGTTGACCTGTTAAGGGATTGCACCTAACCAACAAACAATATGGCAAATGGGTATCAGTAAAATACTTCTAACCCTTTATTAGTATGAAAAATTGCCAAAACTCATTAAATAGGATCATTGTATGGTTGGAATATATATTTACAATGCGAATGTACAGTCTTTAGGCAAAATACAACAATTCTATATGAACCAGGAAGAAATAACATGGAAAGAGAGGGTCCCCAGGAGCAAAATGACACTCAACCACAGCATGGGGTGTGGGATACTCGACAAAAACCCTTAAGCCCAAGAGGCAATGAACCAATTACTCACAGGTGATTCTACCCACGCAGGGAGTGCTGCTGCTGTGTTAGCTATTAGGCTTTTTGGGGTGCTCTCCTACAGTGCTGGCATGGCAGGTTGCCGGCAAGATGATGTCTTACTGTCCCAGGTCTGATGTGGTTTCAGTGGACAGTGGGCTGTTTATGACGCTTTTTCACAACAGGCACTAGTTTTGTCCTAACTGTCAGGTTAGGACAAGTTTTGTCAGGTAAACTGAGGCACGCATGATTCCACTGGCAAGGGGAAGCAGGCTTGGCTTCTAAACTTGTGGCTTCTCTGGCTTGCGATGTGTGTAAGCTTGTGGCTTTATCCTAGGATTTGGACCAGGTACTCGAAGCAAGACCGGGCAACTCAAGGCAGCTTCATATGAGATGGGTCCAGGAAAGCAATTCAAGCAAGGCTTGAGCAAGGCAAGTCTTGAAGACAAGGCAAACATGACTACCAGTCAGCCTATATACATATCTTGGCTGAGACCCATTTGGACCAGTAGGGGCAAATGAAGCTGGCATATAGCTGCCCAATGAAAATGATTCTGCCAGGTTGTGGACATAAAAGGAAGAAATAAAGGCCTTGTTTCTGGGGGAGCAGTGGCCAGTACATATGCTCTTACCCCAGGTAAACAACTTATTTACCAGACATGCATGGTCCTGTCCCCTTTGTTCCTTTTCCCATGTTGCCCTGACTTTCTGCAGGAAGGAGAGGAGAGAGAAGGGCCATGTCTAGACACCTTATGGCCTGTCTGGGTTTGTGCTGGGCCTGTTTTGGCCCTATCATTACATGATCTTATAGTGCTGAGTTAAGGGTTGGACTGGTTGATCTTTGAAGTCCCTTCCAACCACATGTATTCAGTGATTCTGTGATATGTTAAAACAAAAAAACAAACACACATTCCCTCAGAAAAAAAAAAAAAAAGAGAAGGAAAAAAGACCCCCAAACCAAAAACACAACATGGTGAGACAAAGAGACCATAAAAGAGGAAGGTACCTGGAGTTTTAACATTATCACATCCAAAACCTCACAGAAGTTACAAAGAAAAAGCTGTCAGACATAATTGCAACACTCTGAATTTGGTTATTCATAGATTACGCAGTCACCTGCTATGTAATCCCAGTAATGCAGGTAAGTAATCATATTAGATCAGAACAACATGGTCAAAGTTTGCACTTCTCTGGACACGTTCCAGCATGTCCATATTCCTCCTGTAATAGAAGCTCCAGAACTGGACTCAGTACTCCAGGAGTACTCCACTCACCAGAGTGGAGTAGAGGGAGAGAATCACCTCCCTTGACCTGCTGGCCTCATTGCTCTTGATGCAGCCCAGGATCTGGTTGGCTTCCTGGGCTGCAAGTGCGCATTGACAGTTCATGCTGAGCTTCTCCTTCACCAGCACCTCCAAGTCCCTCTCCTGAAGGCTGCTTTCCAGCCAGTCACTGCCCAGCCTGTGTTTGTTCTTGGGATTCCCTCAACCCAGATGCAGGACCTTGCATTTGGTCTTGTTGAACCTCATGAGGATGGCTTGTGCCCACCTCTCCAGCCTGTCAAGGTCCCTCTGGATGGCATCCCTTCCTTCCAGTGTGTCTGCTGCACCACAAAGCTTGGTGTCATCAGCAGACTTGCTGAGGGTGCACTCAATGCCACTGTCAATGTCACCGACAAAGATGTTGAACAAGAGTGGTCCCAGGACTGATCCCTGAGGGACTCCGCTTGTCACTGGCCTCCACTGCGACATGGAGTCATTGACAGACATTCTTTGGGTGCAGTCATCAAACCAGTTATTTATACATCTTGTGGTCCATCCATCAAACACAGGTGTCACCAGTTTGGAGATCAGGATATGTTGTGGGACAGTGTCGAAGGCTTTGCTCAGGTCCAGGTAAATGATATCAGTTGCTCGGCCTTCATCTATTAATGTCACTTGTTCATAGAAGGCCACCAGGTTTGTCAGGCAGGATTTGCCCTTGGTGAAACCATGCCGACTGTACCAAATCACCTCTTCACTATTCTTCTGTCTCAGTAGTGCCTCCAGGACAATGTGCTCCGTGATCTTACCAGGTACAGGGGTGAGACTGACTGGCCTGTAGTTCCCTGGTTCTTCCTTCTTACCCTTTTGGAAAATGGGACCTATGTTTCCCCTTTTCCAATCAGTGAGGACTTCCCCAGATTGCCAGGACTTTTGGAATGTACTAGAGAGGGGTATAGCAACCTCATCTGCCAGTTCTCTCATTACCCGTGGGTGTATCTCATTGGGTCCCATGGACTTGAACACTTTCAGGTTCTTCAGGTGATCATGAACCTGATCTTCACTTATAATGGGCAGTTCTTCCTCCCGGTCCCTGCCATTAGCTTCCATGACTCCAGGAGTGTGGCTGGAGGTCCTTGCAGTGAAGACTGAGGTAAAGAAGTCATTGAGAACCGCAGCCTTTTCCACGTCACTTGTGACCATTTCACCTGTTTCCTTTCTGAGGGGGCCCACACCTTCCCTAGGCTTCTTTTTACCATTAATATACCTGTAGAAATTCTTAGTGTTCCCTTTAACCTCCCTGGCTAGATCCAATTCAAACTGTGCTTTGGCTTTCCTAACCAGGTCTCTTGCTGCTCGGGCAGCTTCCTTATATACCCCCCATTCTAGCTGTTCTTTCCTCCACTCCTTGTAGAGTTTCCTTTTAAGTGATAGTGTGTCCAGGAGCTCCTTGCTCATCCAGGCAGGCCTCCTAGCATTCTTCCCTGCTTTTCTCTTTGGTGGTATACATTGCTCCTGGACACAGAGGAGGTGATCCTTGAATATTGAGGGATCTCCTCTTTCCATCTGCTGGCCATGCTTGTTTTGGTGTGGACCAGGGTGTGATTTGCTTTCTGGGCTGCAAGTACTCATTGGCTCATGTCCAGCTTCTCATTCACCAGTATCCCCAAGTTTTTACTGCAGGGCTGCTCTCAATTTCATCATCCCTGTATTGATACCAAATATTGTCCCAACATATAAGATGTGGATAACTGGTAAAAATAACATCTAATATCTTGTAGTCATTGATAAACCAGTGTTCAGTGATGTAAGGTAAGGCAAAGTCAGAAAACAGAAGCCTGTAGCTCATTGGCCTGGTTTCATCTGGGAGGGACCAGATAGCCTGTTGAATCTGCCAGTGAGTATTGATAAGATGCTGACATCATGCCAGTTTTATAACTAGCTGTATTTTTAGAACGTGTGTAGAGGGATGCTATTTGTTTGAAGAAAGAATAACTTCAGTGAAATTAAGAAGTCTGTCTTTTTAGCTGTTATGTAGACTGTTTCATTATTTGTATGCTTATCTTCAATTTTCAATTTATTACTCAATAGGTTGGGAAAACTTGGCTACTTCCATTTACTTTCAGTTGTCTTTCAATTTCCCGCAGTTTCCACAGCTGCAGGTTATATACTTACTTTTCAAACAAATACCTTTTACCTTTACATTTGTGATTGATTTGTTCTTATAGTAGGCCAGAATTCTGTCCATGCCACCCACAAAAGTACTAAGTCTTTTGAAGAGGTGTTGTGACTTAACTGTATATTCGATTTACTTGCTACAGAAAATATAATTTTCAAAACACAGATGAATAAACACAGTGGTGAATTTTCATTTGGCTTTAGGTAATCAAAACACTCCCTAACATACAAGGCTACTCCACTTCCTCTCTTTCACAGAATCACAGAATCAACCAGGTTGGAAAAAACCTTCGAGATCATCTAGTCCGACATATTACCTAATCCTGCCTGACAACTAAACAATGGCTCCAAGTGCTACATCCAATCTCTTTTTGAACACCTCCAAGGAGGGTGACTTCACCACCTCCCTGGGCAGCACATTCCACTGGCCAATTACTCTTTCAGTGAAGAACTTTCTCCTCACCTTGAGCCTAAACTTCCCCTGGCACAGCTTGAGACTATGTCCTTTTGTTCTGCCACTGGTTGCCTAGGAGAAGAGACAAACCCTCAGATGTCTACAACCTCCTTTCAGGTAGATGTAGAGAGCAATAAGGTCTCCCCTAAGCCTCCTCTTCTGACTAAACTACCCCAGTTCTCTCAGCCTCTCCTTTTAGGGTTTGTGCTCGAGACCTCTCAACAGCCTTGTTGCCCTTCTCTGGACATGTTCAAGTATCTCAATGTCCTTATTAAATCAAGGAGCCCAGAACTGGACACAGTAACTCAAGGTGTGGTCTAACCAGAGCTGAGTACAGGGGCAGAATGACTTCCCTGCTTCTGCTACCCACATTATTTCTAATGCAGGCCAGGATGCCGTTGACCTTTTTGGCCACCTGGGCACACTGCTGGCTTATGTTCAGCCTCCTGTCAGCCAGCACCCCCGGGTCCCTCTCAGCCTGGATGTTCTCCAGCCACTCAGTCCCTAGCCTGTAGAACTGCATGGGATTGTTGTCGCCAAAGTGCAGCACCCTCCACTTGGACATGTTGAATGCCATGGTGTTGGACTCTGCCCAGCTGTCCAACCTCTCAAGGTCCCTCTGCAGAGCCCTCCTACCCTTCAACAGATCGACACCTGTCCCCAGCTTGGTGTCATCCATAAATGTACTAATGGTGGACTATATCTCCTCATCCAGATAGATCATTAATAAAGATATTAAAAGGGATTGGGCCCAACAATGATCCCTGGGGGACACCTCTAGTGACTGGCTGCCAGCTGGATGTGGCACCATTCACCACCACTCGCTGGGCCCAGCCCTCCAGCCAGTTTCTAACCCAGCACAGAACGCACCTTTCCAAGCCATGGGCTGCCAGCGTGACCAGGAGTTTGCTATGGGGTCGGTGTCAAAGGCCTTGATGAAGTCCAGAGAGACTACATCCACAGCCTTCCCCACATCCACCAGGTTGGTCACCTGATCATAAAAGGAGATCAGGTTGGTCAGGCAGGATATGCCGCTCCTAAATCTGTGTTGGCTAGGTCTGATCCCTTGGCCATCTTGCTTGTGTGCTGTGATTACCCTCAAGATGATCTGCTCCATAATCTTGCCTGGCACTGAGGTCAGGCTGACAGGCCTGTAGTTTCCAGGTTCCTCCATCTAGCCCTTCTTGTGGATGGGCTCCAGTGAGCCAGGAGTAGTGGTAAATGATGGACAGTGGCTTGGTGAGCTCATCTGCCCATTCTCTCAGTACTTTAGGATGGATCCCATCTGGTCCCCTAGACTTGTGAGGATCCAAGTGTCTTAGCAAGTCTCTGACTGCTTCCCCATGGATTACAGGGACACTATACTGCTCCCTGACCCCACCAACAGGGTCAGGAGGCCAGTTATCCTGAAGCCCTCTTGTCTTACTGTTGAAAACTGAGGTAAAGAAGGTATTTAGTACCTCTGTCCTTTCCTCATCTTTAGCTACAATATCCTTCTCTTCATCCAATAAAGAGTGGATTTTCTTCTTGCCCCTCTTTTTAGCATTAATTTATTTATAAAAATGCTTTTTATTGTCTTTCTCAAAAGTGGCCAGTTTAAGTTCTAACTGGGCTTTTGCCTTTCTAATTTTTCTCCTACATGATCTAACAACATGCTTAAACATATCTCGAGTTACCTCCCCCTATTTCCAAAGGTGATATATCCTCTTTTTTCCCCTTAATTCCTTCAAAATATGCTTGCCCATCCAGGCCAGTCACCTCAAATCTTGGCTCATCTTTCGGCACATTGGGACAGCTTGTTCCTGTTTGAAACAGGTCCAATGTTCCTGGACCCCTTTGTTCTTAAGGGTTACTTCCCAAGGTACTCTCAGGGTAAGTTGCTTAAATAAGCTGAAGACTGCCTTCCAGAAGTCAAAAGTAAGGGTTTTTTGCTCCTCCTTTTTTCCCTGTGTTTTGAAAACTCCACTATTTCATGATCACTGCACCTGCTTCCTTATCCTGGTTGGCTGGTCTACAACAGACTCTAACCAGGATGTCAGTTTTGTTAGCCTTCACTCTGATTTTAACCCATAGACATCCAACCCTTTCATCCTTAACCTCAAATTCTGTTGCATCAAGCATTTAGCTAATATACAGAGCCACCCTTCCTCCTCTTCTCCCTCTCCTGTCCTGCCTAAAGATCTTGCAACCATCCAGTGCAGTGCTCCAGTCCTGTGAGTCATCCCACCACCTTTCTGTAATGGCAACATTTTAGCTTTCCTGGTTGTGCTGGGTTACAGCCATCCTGGGCGGGACTGAAAGAACCCCCGCCCCCCCCAGGTGGACAAAAGAAACTCGATCCAGGCAGGACTTAGTTCCTTCCCCACAGGGAAAAGGGGTCCCCTGGCTCAAAGGTGGTCTATTCCACTCCCCCTTCCTGTCCAGCAAGCCAAGGGCAGACATCTTGCTGCTTGCTCTCTTTTTCATGCCTCGTCCACTTGAAAAAACATTGGCTGCTGCTGCTGAATCCTGCACTGACCACGTGGCTGGGGCCTACTTCTTCAAACAGAATCCACTCGCATCCAGGGAAATACAAAGACATCCAGGATTGGTTTTGTATATTTTCCTATTTATCCTCATTCCTTATCTTTGTGAACCCTCCCTGTTACTGCTATACATATCTATATTTTTTGTAAATATATATATATATATATTTTGTTAAAAAATTTACCTCTTCTACTTCCAAACCAATTCCAAACTACTTCTTTCATGAATTTACCTCTCCTCTCCCCTACCCCTTTTTTTTTTGTTCCCTCTCTACCTTGCCGGGAAAACAGAAGGGGGGAGGAATCTCAATCTGTTACCATTTGAGCTCCTACATTCCAGTCAGAGTCAAAACCAGTACACTGGTGTACCAAGGCTTCCAGTTCCTCTTGTTTGTTACCCATACTGCACACATTGGTGCACATCACTTCATCTGAGCTGCTGTTTTCACCACATACTCTAGTTTACCTCCCTCTGTCTCCTCTCTGGGGAGACTGGTTTTGTCACCCACCCCATTTCCCTGCCTATCACTTCTGAAGTCATTATAGCCATCTGTTATAGTACTCCAGTTATGTTAAATCAGAAATAAATCATACAAGCAATTGCCTCGTATTGGAGCGCCAAAAAATAATGAATGTATTGTAACAGGAAGCTGAAATTTCCCCCACCGACAATAACCAGGCTAGCTCAGTCTGGAAGCAAATGAAAGCTGTATTTACAAGTAAATCTACAATCTATGATGAAATGCAATGAATATGTACAAATTCGCAACATTTACAAATATACACAATCAACAGAAAAGCACAACCAAGTTCCCTTTGCTTCCCCCAAGGGGAACTCCCCAGAGAGGCCTCTTCCCCCAGACCAGAAGGAATCCCCAGACCCCCCTGGCAGAAGGCAGAGTGTCAAGAGAAACAGAGAAGCTGTTAGTCTTAACTCATCAAGGTCAGTGCATTATCTTCATCCTGAAAAGAAGAAGCAGCAGCCAGACAGAAGCCAGGCAAGCTGCGAACTGCCCAACTCCCCAGCCTTGTTTTGAGTAGTGGTTCTTAAACATTTCTATCTCTCCAATGGAAGTGTTTAGAATAATCATTATTTTGCTTTCTTACACCCAATAGTGACTTATTTACATTCTTTAACCTTCTCCACTTGAACTTTGTGAAGAAAAATTTAAAAAGACAGTTTAAACTATCACATCCCACCATATCTCTCTAGTGGCAACTACATCACAATTTATCTGACACACAGTGGCCACAGTATGTGTATTTGTGTAGATGTACTTCAGCTGTGCTATAGTTCCTGCCACTTATTTGGAGGAGAGAAGCTTGATTCCTATGTGACCATTCTCATTTTTAGCACATGAATAACCCCTGTGTTTTTGTTGCCACGTGGATCTCCATCCCCTACTTCTACCAAGACAGCAGACCGAAGGACTTGCCTAGCACACCAGTCCTCAAATGTTGGTGTGCCACCCCAAGGCATGCTTCCAGTGAGTCCAGTTTTATTCCTTTTCCCTTTCAAATCTAGTTTAAAGCTCTTTTGATGAGCCCTCCTAACTCCTGTGCAAAGATCCTTTTCCCCTTTTGTGGCAGATGTACCCTGTCTATTGTCAGCAGGCCTGCAAAACATAATCAAAAATCACAAAATACATCCTGTGACACCACACTTGGAGCCAGAGAGTGATCAGTTGTTTCTTCCTGTCGCTTTTTTCAACAACACTGCCTGCAACTGAAAGGATAGAGAAGATCACTACTTGTACTCCTGATCCTTAACCAAGGCTCTGAAGTATCCCTTAATTGCTCCCAGATTTCTTGTTGCAACATTACCACTGCCTACCCAAAAAATCAATATTGGATAGTTCTTATCAGGGTAGGAAGTTTTGTCTTCATGTCTTTAACCTAGGCCCTGTAAATCACCATTGGGTGTAAGAAGGAAAATAATGATAAACTCTAAATAACGCAATAAAACATAAATATCCATAAAATAATTAAATAAAACACATAAAACTTAGATAGGTAAACTAACTTGCTTTCTTTTCACTTCTTTTGCTCTGGCTGGTGCTTCTCCTGACTTTGCTTTGCTGACCTTGGCTGTGTTCTTTGTTTTGGCTAAGTACTAACAAACAAATCTCTGCTCTTTCTCTTGTCCCTTGTTGTGATGGTTTGAAACTGTCTTTTTAATTTTTCCTTGCAAAGTTCAGAACAGAGAAAGTGAAAGAGTATAAATAAGTCACTATTGGGTGTAAGAAAGCAAAATACTGATTGTTCTAAACACTTCCATTGGATAGATAGAAATGTTTAAGAACTATTACCCAAAACAAAGTGGGGCATTTGGCACATTCTGCATTCTGCAGTGGGGGCAGTTGCTGGGCTGTCTGGCTGCTGTTTCTTCTTCTCTCTGAAGACAACACGTACTGACCTTGGCAGCTAAGTTAACAACTTTCTGCTTAACTAACTCTGCTTCTCTGTCCAGGGGCATCTGGGGGGAAGCTCCTGGGAGAGAGAGAGGCCCCTTTGGGAGGGTACCCTTGGGGGGAAGCAAAGGGAGATCGGTTGTGCTTTTCTGTTGATTGTATATATTTGTAAATGTTGTGAATTTTGTATATTTGTACATATTCATTGCATTTCATCATAGATTTTAGACTCTGCTTGTAAATACAGCCTTCATTTGCTTCCAGACTGGGCTAGCCTGGTTATTGTCGGTGGAGAAGGGGGGAACTTCAGCTCACACCGACACACTTGTGTACAGAAGGGTAGAGTGAAAGGGGCAGGGAGTAGCGAAGCTATTATTAGAACCCTGGTTTTGTCCAGGGGGGTTCTTGTGCTGTTTATAAATTGTAATACCTGTAAATATATGTAAATATTGTATATATTTTATAAATGTATTGTATTTCATTTACCTGTAAATACAGCTTTATTTGCTTATGACTGAGCTGGTCTGGCAATTGTGATGGAGAGGTTATTAATAGGGAAGTATGAAATTTGGAATATGAAAATGATTTTTTATTAATTATTAAAATTATTAATAACTAAGTAATCACTATTTTATATACAGATTCTAGTGCATGATTGTGAAATATATCCCATAATTGATTTAGTATATACAATTTGGACTCAATTAAAATATTTACAGAATTAATTTCAATTAAAAGAACAAAGGGTGCAATTCTGCCCCTTATCCCACAGATGGCGACTTGAAAAGACGCTTGGCAGCTTTAACTCTATACAGAGAAATGTTGCAAAGTGTCAGGCAATTGGGACAGAGGCTTAAGCTAGAAACATTTTGTGAGGCATGAGCTTTGAACCAAAAGCCATCTTGTGGAAAGCATGTGCAAGATATACTGTGTCTTTTTTTGCAGTGAAGTTAGCTGGTTAGCTATGCAGTCTGTGTGATGCCTGCTTGGTGCCTGCCTGGGGCTGGTCCATTCTGGGAGGTGTTGGCTTTCCTCTAGGCAGTGATGATGGCTTTCCTTCTCCTGCCCGTAGAGGTGGGAGGGGGCGAGACTTTTGCTAGTCAGCAGGTTCCATTGACAGGGCATTGTGCAGTCCCTTGGCACAGCTGTGGTGACCAGGGCTGGACTCACGGGATCGCAGTCCTTCCTGGAGCTGCTTGGGAGCAGAGGGGACAGTGTAACAGTTCTGCTGTAGGGAAAGGTTTGTTTTAGAGCAGCTTTGAGAAGGCTATGTTTTGTCTGTGAGCTAGGAATGTACACCTTATCAGGGTCTGAGAAAGACCAGAGAGGATTTGGCTGGACATGTTGTCAGCATTGTTAGCATTAACTAATTGTATGCCTTGCTAGAATGCATGTCAGTAGAAAGGGAAATGATTAGAGTGTGACAACACTGCATTAGAAATATGTATAAGTTAACTATGTAATGTAATAATTGCCTTTGCAATAAATGTCTTTGCTTGAAAACGTCTTCTCTTGGAACTGCTCTGCAGAGGCCATGTCTGTTTCATCACATTTTGCACTGCAGCAGGTGGGGCTGGACCCTTCTAGGGCTGGCCCAGCAGGGCGAGATGACAGTTCCCCTGTGGGTGGGCTCAGGCATCTCTGATCCCAGTAGCAAAGGGCTCCCTTCCAGGGTCAGCCTGTGCTGTAGGGGGCCAGGACCATAAAGCAGCATTGGACGTACGGGGGTGCAGCTTTGCAGAGTGGTGGTTTCCCTTGGCTCAAAATGAGATGGCGGGACTTCCTCTACCTTGGGGGAAGACCCAAATTTGAATTGCCCTGGGGTTTACCAGGCTAACGAGTGGCGAAGTGGTTCCCTTGTCCCATGACAGGGCGGGGTCACACAGGATCCTGGTGGAGCGCTGTTCCTGTTTTCCAAGCTGACACACACACGGTTGTGGCTTGTGATCTGCCATTTATGACTGTAGCAGATATTTGGACTGCCAGGATTGGGCTAGTCCCCCTGCTTTGGGCTAAGTGCTTATCCTTGGGGATCCAGTCCTCTTTAGGACATGGCAGACTCTTCTTCCAGTCCAGTGAGAGGTCTCAAGCACAAGCCCTATGAGAAGCTGAGCAATCTGGGGTTGTTCAGTCAGGAGAAGAGGAGGCTCAGGGGAGACCTTATTGCTCTCCACATCTACCTGAAAGGAGGTTGTAGACAGGTGGGGGCTGGTCTTTTCTTCCAGGCAACCAGTGGCAGAACAAGAGGACACAGTCTCAAACTGCACCAGGGGGAAGTTTAGGATTCAGATGAGGAGAAAGTTCTTCACTGAAAGAGTAATTGGCCATTGGAATGAGCTGTCCAGGTAGGTGGTGGAGTAACTGACCCTGGAGGTGTTCAAAAAAAGATTGGATGTGGCACTTGGAGTCATCGTTTAGTTGTCAGGAATTAGGTAATAGGTTGGACTTGATGACCTCTGAGGTCTTTTCCAACCTGGTTATTTCTGTGATTTTGTGACTTGGCAGTACAATGCTGTAGCTTTCTGAGGCTTCCAGTGAGGGACCCTCCTTTGCAGATTCCTCAGATAAACAGCACCCCTCCTGGGGCTATCGAGGATGCTTGCTTCATTCTGTGTAGCAAAGGCTGCTAGTTTGCTTACATGGGGAGGCGAAAACACTTACTAGCAATGAGCTTAATAACAAAGGCTGAGCTCTTAGGCAACAAGCTTACAAGGCTCAGGCAAAGAGACAGTGACTTGTTTACAAGTTGGGGTAACACTTGTAAGTTTCTCAAGGCTGGATTTGGCCAATGGGCACTCTTGTCAAAAACTAGCTTCAGCCTATAGAAATGTAAAGCTAGAATTATTCCCTTACTTGGCAGTAGCAAAAGCATCCCATTCGATGGGTGCATGTAGTTGTTTATCTCTTAGAAGGCAGGCTGTGGTTGTTTATGCTGTCTGGCTGGCACCTGGGCTCCAGAAAGGAGGGTGGAAGATGGAACTTGCCCAAACATGCTGGGACAAATTTTACAGTATTTGGAGTGTAATTCTGGGTATATGGTGCCTTCACCACAGCAATTTAATGTTGGGGGGAATTTTCAACCCACCACAGAATTTTGTCCTCCTTTTAAAATAATTATAGAAATGGGAGGAGATAGGTGAGGTCCTAAAGTGTGCAAATATGACATGTAGTATGAACTCTTTCACTGTCTATATTAGGAATCATTTTGCTCCCTGGACTATGATTGGTAAGTTTGTACAGAACATAATTTTTTTAATGAGTAAGAATATTCTTTCACCTCATTATTTAAATTTAATTTTCAGCATTTTATAGAATCATACAATTGTTTTTTTCTTGGAAAAGACCTCTAAGATCATTGAGTCCAATGGTCAATGTAACATCACCATGGCCACTGAGACGTATCCCAAAGTGGCATGTTTACATATTTTTTGAATGCTTTCAAGGATGGTGACTCCACCACCTCCCTGGGTGGTATATTCCAATGCATGACCCCAATTTCAGTAAAGATTTTTTTTCTGAATATCCATTCTAAACCTCTCCTGGCCAAAATGAGGCCTTTTCCCCATGTTCAACCACTTCACAGGATCACAGGATGTTAAAGGTTGGAATGGATCTCTGAAGATCATCCAGTCTAACCCCCTTGCCCAAGGAGGACCATATAATCTAGTGCAGGTCACATAGGAATGCACCCAGATGGGTCTTCAAAGCCTCCAGAGAAGGAGATTCCACAGCCCCTCTGGGGAGCCTGTGCTCTGTGACCATTACAGTAAGGAAGTTCTTCCTCATGTTGAGGTGGAACTTCCTGTGCTGTAGTTTTGATCTATTGCCCCTTGTCCTATTACAGGGCACAGGTGAGTAGAGGCTGTCCCTTCCTTCTTGACACGTAACCCTCATATATTTATAAACAGTTATGAGATCCCCTCTCAGTCCTCCCTTCTTCGGACTAAAAACAAAAGCCCCAGGTCTCTCAGCCTTTCCTCATAAGGCAATGCTCCTGTCCCTTAATCATCCTTGCAGCCCTCTGCTGAACTCTCTCAAGTAGATCTCTATCCCTCCTGAACTGGGGAGCCCAGAACTGGATTCAATATTCCAGGTGAGGTCTCATTAGGGCAGAGTACAGGGGAAGGAGAATCTCCCTCATTCTGCTTGACGCAGTCTTCTTAATGCACCCCAGGATCCCATTGGCCTTCTTGGCCATGAGGGGACATTGTTGTTCCATGGATAAGTTGTCCACCAGGACTCTGTGGTGAAGGCACCATATTTCCAGAATCATGCCCCAAATACTGTAAAATTTGTCCCAACATGTTTGGGCAAGTTCCCACCTCCACTCCCCTTTCCAGAGTGGGTACCCAGCCCAGAGCTGAGGGGGACAAAGGCCCAGGTGCCAGCCAGATGTCATAAACAACCCCAACCTGCCTTCTACGGTGTAAACAGCTACATTTACCCACCGCATGGGATGCTTGTGGAACTGCCTAGTAAGGGCATAATTCTAACTTCTTGCTTTCTATAGGCTACAGCTGGTTGTTGACAAAAATGCCCATTGGCTAAATCCAGCCGCAAGAAACTTAAAAGTAGTACCCCAACTTGTAAACAGGTTGCTCTCCTTTTGCTCTCTCCTTTTGCACTCTCCCTTTGATAACAAGTTCTCTCTCTCTTTGCCCGAGCTTTGTAAATTCGTAGTGCTTAAACCTTTGCTATAAAACTCGTTACTAGTAAGTGTTCTCACGCCATGTGCAAGCAAACTATCAGCCTCTGCAACACAGAGTAAAGCAAGCATCCTCAAGATCCCCAGGAAGGGCTGCCATGCCTCAGCTTACCCGAGGAATCTGCGAAGGAGGTTGCAGTGTTGCATTTGCTCAGTCCCACCAGATCAGAATAAGAGTCTGCCATGTCTTAAAGAGGATTGGACCCCTGAGGGTAAGCCTTGACCCAGTTCAGGGAGGACGAGCCAAATCCCGTCAGTCCAAGTGTCTGCTACAGCCACAAGACAGCAGACTGATGAACCACAACCTTTATGTATTGGCTCATACAAACAGGGATGACGCCGAGCTGCCTGTGAGTCACCCCACCATTTGCAGGAGATAAAGGGAGCCTCCACCTGTGCCCCTTCCACAGCCCTGCAAAACCAGGGTAACTCAAAGTCGGGACCACCCTGAGAGAGTCCCACCCTCCTCTATGAGTCAAACAAAGGATGTCCTCGTAACTTTAAAACAGGGAAGCAGTTGCTGAGAAGAGTTGTCATCATTGCTCCACTGAGCCAATGGGAACTGCTGCTCCATGCAGCCATGCACCCCTTATATCTGAGGCTCCTCCGTAGCCCTGCCCCCCTACAGCGGGGGCCAACACTGGAAAGGAGCCAGTCACTGGCAGGATCAGAGACCTCTAAGCCTGCCTGTTGGGGAACCGTCACCTCACCCTGCTAGGCTGATACCCAGAGGGTCTGGCCCTGCCTGCTTCAGAGCAGAATTGTCACCCTCTGCTCCCAAGCAGCAGCTCCAGGAGGGACCATGACCCTGTGGGACCAGCCCCGGCCGCCACAGCTACGCCGAGGGATTGCCCACCACCCTGCCAAGGGAACCTGCCAACTGACAAATGTCTTGAGGTCTCCTGCCTCCATGGACACCCGGAGGGACACCACCTGGAGGGAAGCACCCCTCCACGCCCCATGCGGAATGGACCAGCCTTGGGGCCAGCCCTGGGGCAGACACAGGAAGCAGTCAGATAGCATACCCTAGCAAATAGCTTCACTGCAAATGAAAGATACAGTGTATCTTTTCATTTTCTTGAGTGCAGCATCCCCTAGCATTCAGTTCAAAGCCTCCCACGCCAAGTTGCATAATACTCCTAGCTTGAATTGCCCCTGAAACCCTGTAACACTTTTGCTGTACATAGTTAAAGCTGCAGCATCTTGTCGAGTCACCATCTGGTGGACAAGCAATGGAATTACACCCTTCATTCCTTTAATTGAAATTAATTCGATAAATATTCTAACTGTGTTCAAATTGTACATATGAACCCAGTTATGGGATGTATTTCACAATCACAATATCACAGCATATCAGAGGCTGGAAGGGACCTCAAGAGGTCATTGGGTCCAACCACCCTGCAAGGGCAGGATCACTTAGGATAGTCCACAAAGGAATGCATCCAGGTGGGTTTTGAAAGTCTTCAGATAAGGAAATTCCAAAATACCCGTGGGCAGTACCTGCTCCAGTGCTCCAACACCTTCACTGTAAGGAAGTTTCTTCTCATGTTGAGGTGAAATTTTCAATGTTCCAGTTTGAACCCATTGTTCCATGTCTTATCACTGTGAACCACCAAAAAGAGCCTGGCCCCATCCACTTGATATTTATAACCACGCCTCAGGTATTTATAGACATTGATCAGATCCCCTCCCAGTCTTCTCCTCTCAACACTAAACAGCCCCAGGGATCTCAGTCTCTCTTCATAGGGGAGATGTTCAAGTCCCCTCATCATACTCATGGTTCTCCATTGAATTCTCTCCAGCAGGTCTGTCTCTCTTGAACTGGGGAGCACCAAACTAGACACAGTATTGCAGGTGTGGTCTCACTAGGGCAGAGTAGAGAGGTAGAAGAACTTCCACAGACCTGTTAGACACATCTTTCTCGATACATCCCAGGATCCCATTGGCTCTCTTGGCCACAAGAGCACATTGTTGTTCCCTGGAGAATGTGCTGTCCACCAGCACTCCAAGGTCTTTCTCTGTGAAGCTGCTTTGCAGCAGGGCAGCCCCTAACCTGTACTGGTGCCTGTTGTTATTCCTCCCCAGATGCAGGACCTTGCACTTGTCGTTATTAAACTTCATGAGGTTTGCCTGCACCCAGCTCTCCAGCCTGTCCAGGTCACATTGGATGGCTGCACAGCCTGATGGGGTGTCAGCCAACTACCCCACCCCCTCCACCCCCCCCTGTTTTGTATCATCAGCGAACTTGCTGAGGGGACTCTCAATGCCCTCATCCAGGTTGTTGATAAAGATATTGAACAAAACTGGACCCAGGACTGATCTCTGGGGAACACCACTGGACACAGGCATCGAAGCTGACTCTGTGCCATTGATGACGGCCCTCTGAACTCTGTTGTGGAGCCAGTTCTCTTTCCACCTTACTAACCAGCCATCTATGCCACATCTCCTGAGCTTATCTATGAGGATGTTATGGGAGACTGTGTCAAAAGCTTTACTGAAGTCAAGATATATGACATCCACTGCTCTTCCCTCATCTACCCATTTTGTCATCACTTCATGGAAGGCTATCAGGTTAGTTAGACAGGATCTCCCCTTGGTAAATCCATGTTGGCTACTCGTGATAACCTTCTTGTGTTCTATGTGGTTAGAGATGACCTCTAGGATGAGCTGCTCCATCATCTTTCCAGGGATGGAGGTGAGGCTGACTGCTCTGTAGTTGCTTGGCTCTTCCTTCTTGCCTTTTTTGAAGACTGGAGGGACATTTGCTTTCTTCCAGTCATCAGGCACTTCTCCTGTTCTCCAGGACTTTTCAGAGATGATGGAGAGAGGCTCAGCAACAGTATCTGCCAGCTCTCTCAGAACTCCTGGATGCATCCCATCAGGGCCCATGGATTTGTGTGTCTTCAGAAGGTATAAGAGATCTCTAACCCTTCCCTGACTGACAAGTGGAATGTCCACATCTCTCCTGTTCTGCTCCCTTGCTTCTAGAGGCTGAGGTTCCTGAGGGCTGGTGTTAGGACTAAAGACTGAGGCAAAGGCCGCATCCATCAACCCTGCCATCTCTGCAACATTAGTTGCAGAGTTGCATATCTCCCATCTCATTCAGCACTGGACCCACCTTTTGCCTGCTCTTCCTTTTGTCATTAATATATTTGAAAAAACTCTTGTTGTTCTCTTTCACCCCTCTGGCAAGATTCAGTTCCAGGAGGGCCTTGGCTTTCCTTGTTGCATCTCTGTAATCTCTCGCTATATCTCTATAATCCTCCCAATTAATTAATCCTTTTTTCTACATACTGTAAACCTCCTTTTTATTTTTGAGTTTTACTAAGAGTTCCTTCCATATCCATGCAGCTCTTCTTGATTTTTTTTAAGGGAATACATTTCTCTTGAACTTGGAGGAGATAATTGTTGAATATTAACCAACTTCCTTAGGCCCCCCTTCCTTCCAGAGCCATGTGATCAAAGTACAAGAGCTGGTGCTTGGCCTTGTTCAGTCTCATGCAAATGACCTCAACCCACCACTCCAGCTTGTCCAGGTCCTTCTGCAGACACTCTCTACTCTCAAGCAGATCAATATTCCCACCCAATTCGGTATCACCTGCAAACTTACAGAGTGTGTCCTGGTTTCAGCTGGGAGAGACCAGTCAGCATGGCCTCCTAAATCAGGTGATGAATATTCAATATCATGCTGATGTCATACCTGATACATAAGGAAATACCATTCTGGCCAGAGGAAAGAATCGTGTAGCTTGTAGTTTGGACTGTAGCATGACATGCTTCCAGTTTATTGGGGCTTCTTTCATATTGTGTTGCGGTCTCTTCCACTTTTGCTGGCTGATGGCTTGTTTTCGCTTTTTGCTGTGCTTTTCTGTGAAATGCGCTGTTTAAGGTATTGTACATTGCATTATTCCATTAAATTATCTTTTCTCTATACATAGGGATTTTGCTTTATTTTTTGTGCCTCTGTCCAGATCTGTAGGGGAGAGGTTGCTTGCTTGAGTGGACTGTTGGAACTCAGTTGTTACAGTGTGGTAGGCTGAAATTCCTCTCCCACATTAAGAGTAACCAGGCTAACTCAGTTCAGAAGCAAACAAAGCTTTATTTACAGGCAAAGCTACAATCTATAATGAAATGCAGTGAATATGTACAAATATATACTATTCACAACATTTACAAATACGAACAATTAACAGGAAAACACAACAAAGCCCCCTGGCCCCAGAGGGGCCCCGCTTCTTCCCTCCCAGACGTCCCCATACACCCCTGGCAGAAGGAAGAAAGCCAAGAAGCAGAGAGGCTATTAAACTTAGCTTGTTAAGGTCAGTATGCGTGTGTGTGTGTTATCTCCCAAAGCCAACAGACTGCCAGGCAGAGAAACACCAGACTTAGAAAGAGAGAGACTGCCCTGGTTTTGAATATTGACTCTTAAACATTTCTATCTCTCCAATGGAAGTGTTTAGAATAATCATTATTTTGCTTTCTGACACCCAATTGTGATTTATTTATATTTTTTCACCTTTCTGCTCAAACTCTGTAAGAAAAAATTAAAGGTATAGCCTTAAAACCATCACATTGGCCTCTGGCTGGGTCTTAAACCATAACAGAATGCATTCAATCCCCTCATCCAGATCATTGATAAAGATACTAAATAAGACTGGCCCCAATACTGAACCCTGGGAAACACCACAAGGTGGTGCCCAGGGAGGTTGTGGAATGTCCCTCTCTGGAGATATTCAGAACATGTCTGAATGTGATCCTATGTGATCTGGTATAGATGATCCTTCTCTGATAAGGAAGTTGGACTACATGATCTTTTGAGGTCTCTTCAAATGCCTAACATTCTGTGATTCTGTGATTTAACTCCATTCACCACCACATTTGTAATCTATTCACCACATTTATATCTATTTTTATAATGGAAACATTGCCTGTTAACTAAAATGGTCTCTTTTCTTTTTTGATGTTCACATTAAAATGTTATTTTAAACGGCAATTAAATCTTCTCTCATATCCCTTCTAGACTGCTATGAAAGCCTCTCCATCCCCTTGACATTTTAAGTAGTATTTTTCTGCATTGGTTCCACTTTGTGTTCTACAACTGGGATTTCATAGTGTATTTATATTAAAGATTTGTTTGGAACTGGTAAATATATATATATATATATATATATGACTTTCTTGTTCCTGCACTTAAATGGAAGAACAATGTTCAAGATCAGAAACTAGTACCTTGGTAGTGTTCTTGATCTTTCTCTAATCTCTGCTCATGACAAGATGTAGTTTTGGGGACAGGTAGGTTTTGGGGTTTTTTGGCTTTGTTTTTTTTTTTTTGTTTGTTTGTTTGGTTGTTTTGTTGTTTTTGTTTTGTTTGTGGTTTTGTTTTTGTTTTATGGTGGTGGGTTTTTTGTAACTGTTTTTGGTTTGGTTTGTGTTGGTTTTGGGTTTTTTCCCCTTTGTTATGGAGGTACTTTAATCTGCCTTAAAATGCAGGCTAGTTACGAGTCACACAGGGATGACCTCTGCAGATTGACATTCAATTGCATAATTATCTATGAATTTGGAATGGAAACTTGATGACTGAGGAATCCCATTCCTCTTTCCTTGCACCTGAGCCACCTTTATTATCAGTGAATTTTTTCCTCCTTTTTGAAATTACTTTTGGGTGTATTGCTGTTCTTCTAAATAAGAATAAGACCTGTTATTAGATCAGATAAATCTGGGATGGACAATACCATAATTTCTCAACATCCCATGTGCATAGATAGCATAAGACTATCAGCGGGACAGCACCAAGCAGAAGCTTCCACCAGGCTGAACACAGACTGTTACATCAAGTAAGGAACATTACTTTCAAGAAATTACCACCTCAGCACTGACATAAATATTGATAGTGCTATTTCCACTGATAGTGGTATCGGAACAGATTATAATTCACACAGAACTATTCAAAGAGTGATGATTTAGATGAAATGCTCCAAATAAGTAAAAATTCTGAAAAGAAAACTGCAGATAACAAGGATTTTATCAGGCTGCTGCTAAGATGGAGCACATTTTCTCTTCTGTTCTTGAAACATCCTGCCTGTACAGATAAACGAACCATAAAGAAATCTCTTTGCCCACCCATTCCTTTCTTGATGGCAATGAGAGGAATGATAGTAGGTGATAAATTCAAGGTGGTGATTGAAGGTATGAACTGCAAAAAAAGTCATATTTTAATGAATTTTCTGCAAAACTCTGAAGAACTCAGGGCCATATTTTTGACCCAAAGGAAAACCAGTATGGAGGTCTGAGGAATTAGCATGGACCATAATTTCCAAATGCAGCATTTGTAGGTTTTCAGTCTTATAAATGGTAAATAGATATGTTGAAAAATCAGAATTTGCTCTAGTATAAAATTTGCAGAGTGAAGGTCTTTTTTTTTTTTATTATTGTTTTTATTTAATTTAGGGGTGCCCTGCCCATTTTCTTTCTGTTTTATGCCTAATCACAAGTCTCACTGTCTCATTTTCTTTCATCCATCTACTAAAAATTAAAAAAAAAGGAATGTGTCTATACGTAGCATATATAACCAGTAACATAAGTGGGGATCACTTCAGCCCATAGTCCCTGACCATAAATGAAGTAAATGTTTCGGAGCATGGAATAATACTGCAGACGGGGTGAGAAGAACAATGTTGAGCTGAAACAGTATAGAAGGATGTGAAGGTCATCATGATGCTGCTATATCAGTCATGGTCTGAAGATGCAAATTAGTGACTTTTTGTAGGGAGAAGCAATATCTCTTAACAATCTTTCTTATATAATAGGAAGAAAACTACATTATTTTGATGCTGAAAAATTATTTTCCTGAAATTTGAGTAAGAAAGAGTAATTTGGAAATCTAAATAAAATATGGCAGAAAATACAGTTGGTATCTGGCAAAATAAAGGTAAGATAATAATAATCAAACTACAATCTAACCTGGGACACCAGGTATGGTGATTTTTCCTACTCTGAAAAATTTATGAAGGGTTTCTTTAAAACTATGAGTGGTAAAGAACTTTCTGAGTCATAGACTAGCATATAGCTCCATTAAAAATAAGCCTATTGCAAACCATTGGATCTACTCAAGTGTGTGGAAGTCCAATTTTGGCGGTAGTTGAACTGTCACTGGTATTTGCTCAGGAGTCACAATAGACAGTAACATGGCTGTATAATTGGTAAGAATTGCATGTGGAATATACAGTGAAATAATTATAATGTGCATTTTCTGACATTTGAGTCCCTTAAAAAGACTTGTTTATAACACCGACTAACAGACTTCTTAATCTGGTGGTAACAGGAAGGCAAAGGCTGAGTACTGACCCTATGACTTCTTATATGTGTTAATTTACTTATATACATAATAAAACAAGACAACAACCAGTGAAGGTTGTCGTGCCCTTTCTCACCCAGCCATTCCTCAACAACTCCCCCGTTGTTTTTAATGGCAACAAAGCTTTCGGACACTTTATTTACCTGTCGCATTACACACCCATAAGCAATTTTTTGCTATAATTATTACAACAATTACAATTAAAAAAAACCTTACAACTTCTTTCAACATCAGTACAAACCAGCCACCAAAGGATCCAAATATCGATTGTAACCATTTATCAAAGGGGCTAATTCCTACACTTATGTGGTTAGGATGTTCCTTAAGCCATTCAAGCTTGGCATGGATAGATTCACTATTATCTGATAGATTAAAACAACACATTCCTTCAACATCCTGACAACCATGGCCTTGTGCAAGCAACAAAAAGTCTATTGAGGCTCTATTTTGTGAAATTGCGTGACGCAAGCTTTTTTGATCAAGCAAAAGTTCCTCTAAAACTTGTGTGGTAGCAGAGTTTGAACCATATCATAATGCGTCCCGTAAAGTCTTTATCTATCAGGCCCACCAACACAGACAATCCTGACATAGATGTAGATGATCGTCCAATTAGCAGGGCACCTACTGATTGCCCATTAATAACAACAGGTCCTTGAGTTGTTGATGGAATTTTCTGGGGTTGGTTGTCCATCAGGGTGCATTCTACTGCGGTTGCCATGTCCAGACCGAGGCTTCCGCTTGTTGCTGGGGCCAAGCTGGTTGATGTCGTTGTTGCTGATCCAGTGCAGCCGCTACTTGTCTCTTGGCGCGGCGGTTGTGATTCACGCTGGTAAGCCCGTTTCCCGAATGTTGTTCACGGCGAATTAACATTGCAATTAGAGCACCACACTGCCCCAGCTCTACAGTTCCTTTGGATCCAATTTCCCGATGACTTAGATGGACCCTGAGACTTTTGCTGAGCACGCAAGGGCATAAGAGCAGCACAGACCTGATGCTGAGTTTCCATCTGCCTAGTAGCCTGTTCCTCCAAGCCCGCCTTTAAGTCCCTTATTGCATCAGCCAACATGGCCATAGAATCGGTTGGCAGGTCCTGTGCTTTTTGCATTAAATTGGGCGCAGTCCAGTCAGCTCCTAAAGTGTGTACTAATGACTTTGTTTGGCTATTGCCATTTTGCAAAATACACTGCTTCAACAGAGGCTTCTTCAAAAATTCCTGTACCTGAGCCTGACCTAAGGTGCTCAGCAACCTGTCAATAAAGTTTCCTAAATACTCGTGAGGACCCTGTTTGATATTCATATAATAGGGCATGCCCCCTGAATCCCTAACCTTATCCAAAGCCATTTTTGCAATATCCACTGACGCCTGCAGCTTTGCAGGAGCAGTGACTGCCTGTATCTCAATACGAGCATGTGTATTCTGCCCCAAGAGCTCATCTACAGTAATGCCAAATAGGGGATCATTGGCTTGCCTCTGAACAGCAACAACCTCATCAGCATATCTCCTCCAATACGCTTCCCACAGCATAAACTGGGAAGCCGTCATTACTAACTTCATTAAACTTCTAATATCAGAAGGCAACATATTGTATGTGGACCAAATGTACTGTAACATCTGTTTCGCACGTTCACTCTGTATTCCATATTCGGCTACAGTCTGTCTAAAATTTGACAAAAACTTCCAATCGAGGGACTCAATATTCGCAACAATCTGATTTCCCCTCTGCTGATAAACAACGGGGAATGCTAAGTCATCTAGCAAAGGAGATACAATATTACCTTCGCCTTGTTCAATTGCCTCTTTAACCATTCCTTTCCAAAATCGCAATTGTTCCTGTGCCACCTGTTTCCCATATGACATTTGCTCCAGACTTCCAACAGGTGGTGGCAGAGGAAGCTCCGCAAAAGGAGAACACGGGGCATTATGCAGGGGCGCTACGGTCTCTATTGGAGATACAGTGGGAGGAGCGCCTGCCACTGTGTCTCACGATAGCACCAGCTGCTCAGGCTGTTCAGGGGATACCCCAAACTCCCGAACAGAAGATAGAGGTAAGACATGCTTCCTCAAGAGAGGAGGGCCGCCGGCTGGTCCCTCCAGGCCCTGAGCTATCCTGTCTGGAGCACCCAACCGAGATCTAGCAGCTGCTGCGGCCCTTTGTTCTGCCGCATGTTGCTCCAGAACATTCATAACAATCTTCCAATGCTTTGCTAGTTTTTTGGCCATTTTATCATCATCGATAACTCTATCCCAGAGCTCATTGCCATATAACTGTCACTCCTCCCTTTCAAAAACCTCATTTGGATCTTTAAAAAACCCCTTTCCAGTTGCATATGTTAACAGACCCGTTAGGTCCTTTCCCAGGTCTAATCCTGTTACGCGACACTTTTCTAAAAAGCATTTAAATAAATCATACGCTGCCTGCCTATCCATACCTGAAATTATACCATTGCGTGCTAGCAGACTCCACAGGTCTTTGCAGCGTCTTCAGCTGGAGCTTCCTCTAAAGCCTCCAAGACACGGAGCACTCTATGAGATCCTCAGTGCCCTTTTGTCTCTGACGCTGCTTGAGTCGGGCTGGATTCATACAACTTGGGCCGTGGCTTCTCTCTTCAAATATCTCGGGGACAGAGGGGTCCCTGTTTGGGCGCCATTTGCCGCAAGAAGGGGCTGCACAATGATCAATGTGATCAAGCAAAATCCAACTTTATTAACACACAGCATACACTTAAATACTATTCACGCTAATTATGCCTACTTGTCAAAAGCTGATTGGCCCAAGATCAAATGTCAGCCCCAGCCCTTGCGGTTATAACGTCCTGCTAGATCAGCCACAACGCCCTGTCTTCTGTTCTCTTCTCTGTACTTCTCCTTGCTCAAGGAGACTGTGTCCTTGTAGAGCTGCACGTGCCAGGAAGTCAGATATACCAGCTGCGTCCGATGGGGTCCAATGTCTGCCTCAGTGAAGGCCAAAAGGTTGTCGTGCCCTTTCTCACCCAGCCATTCCTCAACAGATCTGCAATCTCAGCCCTTTCCTGCTCACCGAGGCAGGAGCAGCATGGGAGCAGTACCGAATGGCATGGCACGACCCCTCCTCTGAGCCAGCTTCTCCCTCACTCCACAGGGGTGACAGGTGTTTTCACCAGAGGGAGGAGCTGAGTCACGTAGGTTTCTCGTCCAACTAGGTCACATGGGTAGGACCAGAGATGGTTACAACTCGTTGTAGAAGTGTTTCCAAAAGATCTCTGTCAACCCAGACAGGGGTCCCACATATACATGCAGGTGTCCAAACTCCTGGCTGCAGGGACTGCCACAATCTCTCACTTCCCATGGCAGACTGCAGGGACTACATCTGTATTTGCTGTGAGCAAGTGGGTGACCTCTGTCTAGTGGCTGAGCTGAAGGAGGAAGTTGAAAGGCTGCAGACTATTAGGGAGTGTGAGAGGAAGCTAGACTGGCAGAATCATCCTTCAAACAGTCCCATCAGCCGTGTAGTAGTCAGGACACTAAACACTCTCTACTCTCTCACCAGCTTCCCAAACAGAATGACTCAGAAGCTGAAGAGCAGTGGAGACAAATTCCTCCCAAGTGCACCAGGTGTGGCTTCCCAAAAGGCAGTGAACACCCTCAGGTGCCCCTTTATAATTGATATGCTGCTCTTAGTGAACCTGTTTCCACCTAAACCAGTGTTCAGCATGTGGAACCATCTAGCAGCAGCTTTGAAAGCTTATCTAGTTTATGTCGTTCAGAAAGGCTAGGGGTGAGTAAACCTACTGTAAACACATCTGAAGTCAAGAAGAAACGCTGGGTGCTTGTCATCGGGGTCTCGCTTCTGAAGGGCACTGAGGGTCCTATATACAGACCTCATCCACTCTTTAGGGAAGTCTGTTGCCTCCCTGGGGACAGGGTCAAGAATGTAGTAAGAAAACTTCCTACCCGGATCTGCTCAACTGACTACTACCCATTGCTGGTTTTCCAAGTAGGTAATGATGAGATTTCAAAAAGAAGTTTGAGATCAATGAAGAAGGACTTCAAAGCCCTGGGACAAATGGTTAGGGAGTCAGGAGTACAAGTAGTATTTGCTTCTGTCCCCCCACTAGCTATGCCTAATGATGGACTAAACATGAAAATCCAGCAGATTAATGGCTGGCTGTGGGACCGGTGTCAACAGCAGGCTTTTGGGTTCTTTGATCACAGGCTACTATACAAGACTCCAGGCCTGCTAACTAGAGAAAAAAACTGCTGATCTCTGAGAGGAAAAGGAATCCTGGGACAAGAACTGGCAGGTCTGATTGACAGGTTTTTAAACTAATTTTGAAAGGGGAAGAGGGAAAAATGAGCCTCGCAGAAGACATTCCTGGGACAACTGTGAGGCAGGGTACCAGCTCCACTGCTATTCCAGGGGCTGTAGGGGATGGTGGATTATGCACCACCCACAATGGTAACAGATAGTTCTCTGCTAAGTCTCTGAAATCTTTGTATAACAATGCAAGAAGCATGGGGAATAAGCAGGATGAACTGGAAACCTGGGTACAGTCACAGGGTTATCATCTTATGGCAGTTACAGAGACATGGTGGGACAGCTGCCATGACTGGAATGTGGTTATGGATGACAATATTCTTTTCAGGAAGGACAGGCTGATGAGGAGAGGTGGTGGACTTGCTCTCTGTGTGAATAAGCAACAGGAATGTGTTAACCTCAATGTAGGGGGAGATGATAAAAGTATTGAAAGCTTATAGGTAAGAGTGAAGAGACATACAAAGATGGATGATACGGTTGTGGATGTTTGCTACAGACCACCGAACCAGGAATAAGCTACTGATGAGGCATGTTAGAGTTTAATACCAACAGCAAAGAAGCAGAGTGATAAGTAAAATTTCAAACCTGGACTTTAAAAGCACTAACTTTCCCGTTTTCAAGACTCTACTTGGAAATATCCAGTGGACTAGGGCTCTGGAAGGAAGGAGGACCCAAGACAGATGGTTGATGTTCATACATTACCTCCTGCAAGCTCAAGAGAAATCTATTCCCTTGAAAAAATATCAAGTAAGGCAAGCAGAAGACCTGCATGGATAAGCAAGGGACTCTTACTAAAACTCAAAACAAAAAAAGAGGTTTACAATATGTTGAAAAAAGGACTACCTAATTGGGAGGATTATAGAGGTATAGCCAGAGAATGTAGAGATGCAACGAGGAAAGCCAAGGCCCTCCTGGAACTGGATCTCACCAGAGGGGTGAAGGAGAACAAGAAGAGTTTTTTCAAATATATCGATGATAAAAGGAAGAGCAGGCAAAAGGTGGGAGCACTACTGAATGAGAGGGGAGATACAGTAAGTGATGACGCACAGGTGGCAGAGTTGCTGAATGCCTTCTTTGCCTTAGTCTTTAGTCCTAAGACCAGCCCTCAGGAACCTCAGTCACTAGAAGCAAGGGAGCAGAACAGGAGAGATGTGGACATTCCGCTGGTCAGTCAGGAAAGGGTTAGAGATCTCCTATACCATCTGAAGACACACAAATCCATGGAGCCTGATTGAATGCATCCACGAGTGCTGAGAGAGCTGGCAGATACTGTTGCTGAACCTCTCTCCATCATCTCTGAAAAGTCCTGGAGAATAGGAGAAGTGCCTGATGACTGGAAGAAAGCAAATGTCACTCCAGTCTTCAAAAAAGGCAAGAAGGAAGAGCCAAGCAACTACAGAGCAGTCAGCCTCACCTCCATCCCTGGAAAGATGATGGAGCAGCTCACCCTGGAGGTCATGCGTAACCACATAGAAGACAAGAAGGTTATCACGAGTAGCCAACATGGATTTACCAAGGGGAGATCCTGTCTAACTAACCTGATAGCCTTCTATGAAGTGATGACCAAGTGGGTAGATGAAGGAAGAGCAGTGGATGTCATATATCTTGACTTCAGTAAAGCTTTTGACACCGTCTCCCATAACATCCTCATAGATAAGCTCAGGAGATGTGGCATAAGTGGTTGGTCAGTGAGGTGGATTGCAAACTGGCTCCACAACAGAGTTCAGAGGGTCGTCATCAATGGCACAGAGTCAGCTTCGATGACTGTGTCCAGTGGTGTCCCCCAGGGATCGTTCCTGGGTCCAGTTTTGTTAATATCTTTATCAATGAGAGTACCCTCAGCAAGTTCGCTGATGATACAAAACTGGGGGGGTTGGCTCACACCCCATCAGGCTGTGCAGCCATCCAAC